>NW_020214466.1:629553-773729 GCF_003070985.1 Temnothorax curvispinosus
TTGAATGTACAATATTACTTGCAACATGGTGCTTGACGGAACGCGATGATATTTGCCGCATTATAAGTCTCAAGAGCAATGCTTATCAGGTAGACATCGCGGTACATATCATTACGTTTGCGCAAAGACTAGTTATATCCGGTTTAATCATGTACTATATAATCGCAAGGTAAACAAAGCATTACTCACGCAGGAGCGTCTACCGTCTGTATAAGTTATTTCCTGCCATCCTGCCATGTCTGTAAGAACAAAGATTTTCCATCGTCCAATTGAATGCTATCTGATAAAGGAGCCATCAATAAACTATCATTTTGCGAGGCTGAAATCGAGTTATGATTTAAAGTGACGCAGAGTCAACGCGTGAGGAGTGCTAAACGACCGGGATATCATGATCCGCGTCACAATATTTGCACGCAACCATTCGCGCGCCGTCTGAACAGTCAACAAAGTTAAGATCCGGCACGAGATCGATGCGGTCGTGTTTCAAGCCAATGCGTATACCGTCACGTATATGCGTGCGACGGCCGAGATAAATACGGAGCCGCCGCGCGCGTTTAATCGGTCGCGCCAAGTAGAAAGAGCAATTTCGAAAGGCATACATCGCGGGAGGGAGTACGAGGCACGTGCCGGAGCTACGCGCGTGCGTCAGCCCGTCGTATTCCGCACACGGTGGCACTCGGCTATTTTTGAGGAACGTGATATAAGCCCCCGATGACGTTCGCACGACCGGTCGCATACGATCGCGTCCTCGTCGGAATTACCATCGCCGAGCGCGGAACGGCGCGTATGCTAACGCGCCTAACCGGGGCCAGCCGGTTCTAATGACCTTTGCAGAGACTGCGAGACTAATCGCCGATCCGTGGAAATGTTTCGTCCCATTGTTTCTCGTTCTCTGGGTGCAGCGAGAAGTTATCTCTCGCGCGGACTTATGCAAACGACGTTGTCGCGGATGAGTACACGGAGTTGGAACTGAATGTCACATTTGTTGGATTTGAAATTTGCAGATTTAATGAACGTGGCATTTAATTGGCATTAGTAATAACCGACGGTATATGTATATTTGTAGAAGATTGTCAATTATCATAATCTTATTTTACTTTCATGCTTAACGATAAACAATTGTTAATAAAGCAACTAATCAAAGCCATTGAAGTTGCAAATCGAAAATTCCGTTGGAGATTCACTGACGTCAATCTCGCTGGTAAAGTCCGATCGATCGACTCCAAAGGGGTTTCGGGGGACTCCCCAAGGGGGGGTCCAAGCCGCACGCCATAGAGGGAACCAAAAGTCCAGAGTGGGGGGCCTTAAAGGCATCGGGTGCCGTCCGACTGTCGGAATTCGATGGTAGGGGCAGTCAGGTTAAAGCGTCACGCGCTGAATCCCCCCACCCGGTACGTTCGCCACTGAATGTCCCCTCCACCGAAAGCGCCGCCACCAGGCATTCCACCGGGTGCCACGCTCCGACTGCACGATAGAAGACGTTCGCCGTTCGTCGAGTTAGTCGAGCTCTGACACCAGTCGCGAGCGGTCGCAACTTTAGCGGCGTTTAGAGAAAACGAAACGAGCAAACGAGCGCATACTCTCGATCGTCACGTTTCCTTCACGTTCACGTTCACCGTCGGGTTCACCCTCTCGTACCGCGATTCTCTCAATCAGTCCGTCATCCGCAACCATTCGCGGACGAAGGAGACATCGAGCGCAGCTGATCATTGGATTATCAGTGAAGTGATCGATCACGTTTCACAGTGCTTTCACGTCGATCAGAATTATTCAGCTTGGAAGTTCTCAACACTTCTGTGATACGGGAAGCAAAGTAAATAATGGTGACCGGAGTGGGTGCCACGATGCCGACCGGCGGTGTCACCGTCGGCGCTACTCCACCCGCGCAGCACGTGCCCCAGGAGGCTGGCCAGCCCCCTGCGCAAACTACCCCGACGGCCACGACAACTACGAGAAGATCCGGGGAAAATCGACGGGTTAGTGTCAAGATCAAAGAGATTCTTCGTTATACTTCGGCGTGTTACATTTTCGGAGTATTGATTCGGAGTATTGACCCGGAGCAGCGAATCATTTTTTATAGTAGAGAAAAAAATATATAGTGACTATTAACGCGCTGCAAAATTAATTCTTTTCACATGATAATATTACTTTCTCTTTAAAATTGAGATGCTATATAAATTGGTATATTTAGAATTTGAAATAAAATCATATAAAATAATGAGGTCAACTAGAAATAAAGTAGAATTAAAGAGTGTCGTTTATTTCATGCTCCGGATTTAGTCTCCTTTAAGTACCGAATTCCAGAAAAACGTAAACGATATTCATTCCTTCGCGCGACGCTACTATGGTGACATGCCGAAAGCTTCGAACTCGTTATGTGACTACTCACTGTTAAATCGCTAAACAGCCTTTAATTATTTCTTTCATTAGTTATCGATTTACAATGATTTATACAATTATTATTAATTTACAAGTCATTTTCAACTTGTTTTAATGTTCTGACGTCGCGAAAAAATGGAACAAACGTGACTTTAGAGATGGCAAATATCATAATAGACAAAAAATTTTTTTAAGTACAAAACGGATACTTGCCATTGTTGCTATCTATTAAGAACTTGTAAAGAAATTGTAAAGAACTTGTAAAGATCCTTGTCATGATCCTTGCACATCATTATGATCCTTAATAGCCTTCGTAGAAAAGTTTTCAAAGACATTCTTTCTCTTTTGAAATTTTTTCGGCATGATATTTTAGCGTTCTCGATATTCATTAATATACGTTCTTAATTTAACTTGAGATTTTTCTAGTACTTCTATTTATTATTTTTACCGATGATTTCTGTTCACAGAGCAATAAGCCTATCATGGAGAAAAGACGTCGAGCCCGTATTAACAACAGTCTGAACGATTTAAAAACTCTCGTTTTGGAATCTATGAAGAAAGACGTAAGTATCAAAACATTCTTGAAGTATCATATATCTTATGAGAGCAACATACGACATAAAAATTTTTTAAAACTTTTGGTTTTTAAATTCTTTAAAGAAATAAAAAAAAATGATTTCTAAAAATTTAACCTCCTAAAATTATTTGATGCCGATCTTCTACCTTTCCATTTTCAATTTTATATACTGTCTCATTAATTTGCTAATCGGCATTTTGGTTTGTTTTTCTGTTACAGCCAGCTAGACACTCGAAGCTCGAGAAGGCTGACATTTTGGAACTGACCGTGAAGCATTTGGAGACCCTACAACGGCAGCAAGTCGCTATGGCTGCCGCGGCAGATCCGAGCATCCTCAACAAATTCCGCGCCGGTTACACGGAGTGCGCCAGCGAAGTTGGCAAATTTCCCGGTCTGGAAGCCTCGGTGAGGAGACGTCTGATGTCCCATTTGGCCTCGTGCCTGGGTCCGGTCGATGCTGGCAACGGCCAAACGACGACGGCGACTCAACAGGCTGTCCAACCGGCGCCGCCGACGACACAATTGCAAGTACACATTCTGCCTCAACTTGACACCACGCCGCGCATCCAGGTCCAGCAATCGAATGGCATTTTCTTCACCAATGCCAACGGTACCGCCCTGCATCTGTTACCGACCAGATTACCGAACGGTGACATCGCTCTGGTGCTCCCGGCGGGCGCGAAAGCGCCGGTTACCTCGTCGCCGTCGTCGTCCCCGGCGCCAAGTTCGCCGTTACCAACTCTGATCCCGATCCCCCAGAGGACCGCGAGCACCGCATCCGCATCGTCGACGAGTTCGTCCAACAGCTCGACATCCACGTCGGCGGGAAGTCCGGTGGCGTTCGAGGCACCCCCGACGTCGTTCCGCGAGCAGGCCACCGCCTACAGCCCAGCCAACAGTCACCGGGACGTCGCCACGTCTCCGGCCAACAGCTATAGCGATTCGGAGTTCGAATCGCAATGCTTCCCCCAGAAACCTCTCGCGCTGGTGATGAGGAAGAGCGTGGTGCCGCCAATCGACGACAAACCATGGAGGCCGTGGTAAAAGAAAAAGAGGAAGAAAAAATACGGACACGACATGTGCGTGACTATGAAGTGATATAAACTTGATACGTGTCGATGGTCATCCGCGGCCGAAAACGCGCCGATTCAACGTGCTGATTTATGCGTCGCGTAAAGAAATTCCGCGGAACGGAAACATGTTCCTCAATTACGTAGATCATTGTAGACGAGCGGTCCCGTCCGTAGGAGGACATCGCCGTGAAAAAGTAGAGGATCGTTAAGAGACGCCAGTTTATTTTCCGGAGTGCGCGTGCACAGTCGGCCAGTAGCCAATGAGGCAGTGCCTTCTTAAATAGTGCCTTGTAGATATATCATTAAATTTCAGCATGTCAAAAATTGAAGATGATTTTTCCGGAATATATCTCGAAATATCGCGTCGGTCCTTTTTTGTCTTATCCCGCATCGCCCTATCCTTATCTCCTTTCTCGTCGATCCTCTCTGTATAGTTATATGAATACTATATTTTAAGTGCCTTACGCAACAAGAATCACCGAGGTCTTCCATTCTGTTTCTTGTATGTAAAACGCTAAACGATTTGTAGTATATCGTTGTAAGTACGAAAAATGTTTTTAATCGACTTTAGGCTTAGGATTTATGTTAAGAAGTCGCAAGCGAGTAACAGCGTGTACGAGAGATTGTACATATGAGCGATAACCGAAAGAGAACACGTTATTTATATTTATACGAATGCAAAAGAGGTAACATTTATAATTCCTCTCTATTATGAGAATAGACAACCAACGCTTATCATTGCAAGAGTATCAAATAAATGTTGATCTCTTTCTCAATACAATTTCTATGTTTTATGTTTATATAAACCACCATTTCCTCAATCCACATTTCCTTCAATCATTATAGTTGTATAAGTACATTTTATATAGTTGCTCTCACTCTTGATTTATTTTCAATTTAATCTAACCAGATATAATTATGAAAAAAGATATCTTCAAAACGCTTTAAAAAATATATGCAACAGATAAAAATTCAATTATAAGTTTTCAATGAAAAATACGGACGACAAAATTTCGAAACGAAATACTTTCGCTCTGAAGATGCTTGCACTTCATCGGCTATCGCCTATGTCCGATTCACTGCACGTCTCGAGCGAGACTGGACGGCAGTTCGCGAGAGCAAAATTTCTCCGCCGAGTTACCGCCATCTGATGAAGAAGAGTGGTGTTACACCTATAAGTACAAACCGGTCTGCGATGACCATCTCACCCGACCAGGCCCCAAAATTTCTCCCTTCCGCTGTGCCTTTGCCTAAAGTACCAAACGCCAGAACCTGCTGCCTTCTACTGGATTTCGTCGGAACACCGTGAGGCCCTTTACAGGACCCTAAAGGACCCGAATCCTTTTCTCATCCGATAATAAAGATTAGCAATCTATTTCTATAACGTTGCGTGAATAAAGTGCAATACTTTATTCTTCCTTCGGTAAAAGCTTTCATGTTTTTATCGTAAAAACGATTAATTACTAATTGTCCATTACGCGAGAAACAATTATCAGTATTTATTAACAATTTATGAGGCACAATCGATTACATGAATTGTCGTTTCGAGAAATGAAATCGAAATGCAGATTGTCAGACGTCACCGAATCTAATCTCCAAACTGGATCCTGAGTAAAGACATCGTGATAGTTGATTATCGCACTCGCTTTCTCTCGTGACTAAATGTTAGTAATTTTCCAACGAGCGATTGGCGCTTATACCGCATGACTTTAAAGTAGATAAGGCTGTCTCCGCGCGTGGACAGTTACGATGTATATTTAAGCATCGTGCCCGGCAGTCACGTGCATTTCGCTCGCTCGTAAATCTGACTTTATTCCCCGCCGCGCTGCAAAAATACAGGACATATCTGCAATTATCTAACCGATTTAGATTGTTCTACTGCGCGCTAAAGAAAGCGCCGAAAAATATTTAGAATATCTACTTTTCTCATCTTAAATCATCACGTTCGCATTCTAACTGTGATAAAAATGCACAAGAAGAATAATAACACACACTTACAATATTCGCGCAAATATGTATTTTAATAGAGACAAAAATTAAAAAAATTTTTAAGCGTCAAGAAACGTACACAGACACAGTCGTCTTCTTGATCTTCGCGAAAACCGCGAAAGCCTAAATTACCATAATGTCCTCCTCTTGCGGGCAATAGCATTCCTGGTACAGCAATTTGCGAGGCAGAAGCGCGGCGTGCAGAGGGCCAGGATGCCACACGCAAAACACGCCGAATGACAAATTGCATAGTACCCTTCTTTCTCTCATGGTACTCTTAGCGTAATTCGCCCCTTGTAGGCGAATTACGCTCAAAGAAGATACCTTCGCCATTTCAAGTAAGCTTTTACGACTATGGGAACATTCGCTGTTAATAATTTAACACAGGTACGTTGAAAGAAAGGAATAACAGATTGCTCTGAATTTTTCACCGAACTTGATAATAAAATGTGTATTAAGCAATGCGAACGTTGAAACTTAACGACTCAGAACTGTTTATTGTTAATTAATGTGATTGAAAAAAATTCATTATTATTATTTTGCATCTTGATCTCTATCAGTCACCTTATTTCACATCTCGATCTCGATCACCAAATACCAAACAGATTCTGCAAATTATGACTATTTAATAGGTACATACATTATTAGAATCGTATTTATCTGGCCATCCATTCAGTTATCTGCGATTATGTAAACGTCCCAACAAACACGTCTCGCCAGATATCGTATACGAGTTGTCTGCGTATATACTCTAATGAAAGAAGAATTTGACCCCTACCAGGCACAACAGCGCACGCGAAGCTCGCGGCGATGAGCTCTCGTCTCAAGCAAGAATTTCGCCGTCCTATATAATTGCCTTCCTATTTTTTTACGCCTCCAGGCGGCTAGGCCTAATGATCATTAAGATGATAATGGCCGAGGATTGTAGCTCGAAAAATTTAATTATATCAAATCCGTTCTACCTGCGCGAACTAATTCCGTGTATTACGCGTTATTTGGGGTCGCGCCAAAAACTACATTCTCCTGCGGAGACTCGTCCGAGAGAGATTCGTGCAATGGTCTCGCTTTTCGGCGAAAAAATTATCATAATGCGCTCATTAATCTCACGATGAAAGGAACGACGAAAGTCGCGAAACTGGATAGTCCGAGTTCCCTCCTCTCGGGGAATTTCTTGTTCGGCTGTCTGTGAATCTGCGTCAGGCGTTATCTCCGCATTAGGAAATTCCCGACCGCTCGCTCGTCTGCATTTAACGGACGTCACGCGCGCCGGTTGTGTACGTTAATACTGGACGATGAATGATCGAGTCGACGTGCGTGAGGCAAAAGCTCCACGTGACATGGGATCATTATGACGATGATAATTCATGTATGTGGCAAAGGTTAATTATCGAACGTGAAAAAATAAGGAAGTCGCATTCGTCGAACTCTTTGCAGCCTTAGCATCTACTGGTTTTCTTTTTCCTCACGCAAATGCGAACACAAAATATCTTGAGACTAACATAAATGAAACGGACAAATATCACTTGTGTGTACCAGTTTTGTTAACATTTAATAGCGAATAGCATTTAGACGACCGATGCTTATTGCTGTAAAAACATCCATTTGTTTCTCGGTAACACATGTGACGTAAAATATTATCTAAATTTCTAATTCTAATCGCAATTATAGTAGCAAGAGAGAGAGAGAGATAGAGACAGCTGGATGCATCCACGCGCGTTTTCAGTCATAATCCGAAACCTGATTCTATCCGCCTCGTAGGAAACAAGAGCTCGAATCTTCCTCGGAGTGGTCCTCTCTAGGAATTCCCCAATCAGCTGATTCCTAGAATCTCGCGAGCGCATATTTGCTAGCCCGTCGCTCCGCCTTGGCTCGACATACGGTCGCGGTCGCGCGCGATTTCAAGGATACAACAAGGTTGACACGCGCCGCCACTCACGGGCGACTAGTGAGGGGACTCTTGCCTGATCTCGTTCGCGCTGGTTCACGCTATCGACGGTATTCTCCGTTTCACGTGTTTGTTGCAGCATCACCTGGTGATGCTGCCAAGATTAACACTTTACGCCAGATTTTTGAATGTCGGCTCGAAAGCAGCGCGACACGCGAGCGCGTGACGCATCATCGCTACGATATACGCGGTATCTTTGAGCAATGCACTTTATATTTCAATCTCTCGTTTTCAGAAATATCGTTCTACACGTTAAAATATAACTGCAAAGATATCTTTGTTATTATAAATATGTAGCTATATCGACAAAAAAATATAATTATAAGATTATTTGCCTCGTCGTTTTTCGTTTTCAACGGACTGGAACTTTTTTCGAACCGCTTGGATCTTACAATTCCCAAAGCGACATTTCGGAAGCACGGCTCCGTGTAATGGTGCGCCGGGCCCTTTCGCAACAACCGAAAAAGAGCGTTGGCATTTTTGAACGTTCCACGTGCCGGAGAACGCACGGCACGGTGATCACGGTTTCTTCTTCGTGAAAATTACGTGACGATAGCCCGCGGCATGTGGTAGTATAGGCTTGCGACTGGTCGAAATATTTTCGACGTTTGTTTCCGCTTAGATGTTTCTCGCAATTTATTCCTTGCAATTTATTTTATTAATTATTAATTATTTATGGATAAAAATTATATAAATTCATTATCAGAGAAATAACATAGCTTGTAATAGCAGTATACCAGCTAACACTATGTCTAATCTATGTCAACGCATTGTTCCTCAATCGATGGTTTTGTATTTCGAGGAGACGCTAATGCGACACGGCCAGACGCTTACGCGAACATTTATTGTGATGCCAGACGCTGAATAATCAACGGTCAATTCGACGAGGATTCGAATTTCCGGGATTGCCTGAAACAGATGTTTCGTTCGCGTGGGGAAATGTCGACGCCGCTAATTTTCAGACACGTCAGCGGTCTTGACCTATGCGAGAATCGTAATCTGAGAATTCTCGCTAATCGCTTCCGTGCAATCGCGAAAGTATTTCCCGAGGAATTTCAAAGACATATTTTCGTAGCAAGGTGCGTTATTCGCATCGTAATGTCACGTACTTATCGGTTTGTTGAGTCGTACGCGTTCGGAACTTGCAGCCTAAACATTTTATCGTGTGATTCCTCGAACGGCACGACGGAATTGCGACAACATGTGCACGAGGTGCGCACTCGCTATAATCTTTTTTGTAACCAGGTGTAGCCGCGATATTAAACCTAGTCGTCACGAATAGCAACGCGATCTATGCCAGTCATGCTCGATCATTGTTATCGCGAGCTTACCGGCGTGACACGATCGTCCGGAGCATCCTGTCCATCACGTGTAATCTGACATTTACATAGTCTCGAATAACAACCCGAGGTACGTTTCGAGTGCTTATCTACTTTATCCATGAGTGCAATCATCGATATCGGTAATTTCATCGAACAATATACTGTTGCCTTAAAAAATGTGGAAGAGGATTCTGTTAGGAAAAGAGGGAGAGAAAGAAATTCATCTGAAATAATATATTTCAATTCTACCACAGGAACATGCTCTCGTTGCAATACAATTACCGAGTGAGCCTTGCTTTCTCATCCGCATCGTGCTACCCGTTGCCATCGATCATTAATCAACCCATTATCGCAGTGGTTGCCATATTACCAGAAATGAGCGCGTCGCGTAATTACCTAACACATTAACGCGATGCGATACATTGAAGAGACGCGCATCGGTCGCGCACATGCACTGCGACTCACTCGTCGACGGAGCACACGTGGACACGACGCGCGGCGCGGCGGTGCCCTGTGTGTGACTCGATAAGGGCGTGATTCCATTCACGAGCACGGCAATTTGGGTTAATAACACAAGGCGCCGAAGCGCGTGCGAGCCACAGAGAAAGACAGAAAACGATAAAGAGAGAGAACTGGGAAAGAGGGAAAGAGAAAGAGAGAGAGAAAAAGAGAGAGAGAAGAAGAGGGAGAGAATGGACGCGCGCATACGACGTCTCGTCGGCGGTTATGATTATTAAGATTATAGTTACTCCACCTCGGAGCTCGAGAGAAGTGTGTGGGTCGAGAAGCCAGAGTTATTTATGAAGTGCGTGCGAGTAGAGCTGCGGCCTATCTCTGATGTTCTTATTTCGTTGTTTGCTCCCGAGCGCGTAATGCCGCGTTAGAAAACCGCGACACGTGCGCGCCGTGGAGCTCTCGTGCGTGCACGCGCCCACGGTGCACGCGGTGCTCCGGTCGTATGCGTGAGCGTGACAGGGATGGTGCAAGAATTCAGTGTGGTCCGCATAATGTGACCGTCGGAATTGCATTGCCTATCTATGGCACATCTAGGTCTTTTGTTATAGAACCAGTTTAACTATCAACGTTCCATTGAACTGAGCCTTTATGTAAAAGAGACATTTTAGAAGCTGCAGGAGACGTTCGGTTCGATGGATGGTTCCTCTCCGTAATTTGGGACGATTGCGCGGCTCCGGAATTCCCAATTTAACATTTAATTGCAGCCACCAATCGCAAATAGCGCGTCGGGCGCGCGAGTAAGATTATTACGAGGGGGGGGGGGGGGGGTTATGGCAGAATTATTATCATGCCGGAGGCATTTCGCATCTGCGCTCAACAGCAATCAGCACAATTATACTTCGGTTCCAGTGCATTCCCTTGATCAAGGTTGAGCCCGCATCCGTGTTTGAATACACCGGAGAATAAAAAAAGCAGCGTTTCAACGTACCCCAACGGTGCCTGCAATCATTATATTTTCTTCGTTGCGTATTTTTGTGGGATATCCCGGAAGTTCGCACGAGGTACTGAAATTATGGGAGCCGGATACTACTCGAAGCAGATGAAATAGCCGGTCTGCTACACTTCTTCGACACTTATATCATCGGTGATCGTTGTATAAAGCTCGACTAATGCAGTGTTTCACGACTATCTCTCTGATTGCGACTGCTTGATGTGATTGAGAACTTTTATTCAGACCAGAATTGCATGGCGCGCGACGACGCGCCGACGGCGGCGACTTATTGAACGTGTCTCCGAGAAACAACGGCCGAGAACGAGTGAATGCCGTTCCTGGAACGTGCACAATAGAGGCTCATTTTCCAGCCACCTCGCGAGTAAATCAAATCTCCGGGGCACTCTTGTTCGCGGGGAGCAGCGCTCTCGCCTGCTGCTCGGTCTCCGCAGCGAGCGCGACGGATAAACAACTCCGGAGCTACTTAACGGATCGTAAAAGACGTCGCGCGAAACGATTTCTGCGCTCGCGGCTCCGACCGAGCCGCGGGAGGTAATTTTGCACCTGGTTCAATAAGCATTACTCTCGTAGCTCGTCGAATTCGATCGGGCCGCGTCCTCGTAAAGACGTCCTCGCTTAATTAAGATCTCGCGACACCGCGTAAATTCTGTCGCGATCCTTAATTTTCATCGGGCGCGAACAAGTCCTCGGCACGGTTAATTTCTTCGGGGAGCTCGCTGTCGTATTTTCTAAGGAGCTCGCTTACTGGTGGCGCGAAGAAGAGGGACAGAGAAAAGAAGAAACGATAAGAATCCGAGATACGAAAGCGGATGTCGTCGCCTTCGTAAACTATATGTTTTAACGTTGCCGTTCGCATAGCACTCTTCATTTCTCGACTTTTGTTACGCTTAATTGTCTCCATTCTTGTTCCTCGAGGATACGGTTCTCGGGAATACGTATACCGGTATAACGGCGCGGCGCCGATAAAATCTCGCTCGACTTGACACAGGCAACTTCGAAAAAAAAAAAAAAGAAGTAGATCGCGGGCGAGACCAGGCATCGGTTGAATTGAGATTCTCCTGTTCACACCTTGCGAGCGGTGCGAGATCGTCGATGTTTTACGCGCAATTACGACTTAAGTATCTCGTCCACACCTTTCAGTTCAGTTAGGTGTCCCGCTCTTTCCTCATTGCTATGCAAGAAACGACATTAAGTGGGGAACGACACGGATAATTAATTCTCTGCAAATGCAATTTTTCGTGTACGTTACGTTAATAGCATGCTTTCAAGTCCGCTCGCGATCGTGAGTGTCGTAAATACAATGATAGCTACTTTATTAAGGAATGTGACAACTTGATCACACAAGCAAAACAAGTAAATAAATCTGAGTAAAAATAAATCAGAAAGTAATTGACCAATATCTAGGCCAGGAATCTGGTTACTAACCAGGTACTGCCTATATTCTGCTTTATTTTCTACTCGAGTATCTGTATCAAAATCACCAGGTGGCTATATGTCACTAATTATTAAAACATAACGGTCCAATCTTACGACAAAACGTGTGTAACAATTTATCCATCGATCGATCGTCACGGGAGATAATGCCGGCGATAATAAAGCAAAGCAAGTCGCGATTTCGTGAGGCTTATACGAAATGGCTTGGCGCATACCTACCTGTTCCGTGAAAGATTGCCGCTCGTTGTGCAAGTCCGCCTCGTCGTTAAAGCGCGCCTCCATAGTCCCATCTGAAATTATAGACGAGCCGTGTGATATAGACATCGGTGCCGAGAACATCATCGGGATGAGAAATTTGTAATTGCACGCCGACCGCGAATTGCGCCGCGCGAGAAAAACGAATCTCGTGTCTGGCTCCGAGATGATTAAGCTTCGAGGGAACACCGCCCAAACGTTTTACATCATACGTACGTATGCTACGTACGCGTGCAATTACGGTACGAGAGACATTCGTCATAACGCGAGAATGTTCACGCATGGAACTCGCGTCTACGCGTGATGTATAGCAATCCTGCGGACGGGGAATATTATTTGTAAGTACGGTATTTATATAGAGGTGGTGGCGTTTGATAAATGCGTGAAAGTGAAAACATTACGTACATTATAAGGCGGTTCGAATATTTTTGACGGATAACGAATCGTCATTGAATACGATATTCCGATAGTAAGTGCGTCAGTCAGCAAGATTAAATCCAATCTCCATCTCTCTCAAGAGAGAACCATGGTTGTCGATCTACTTTATCTGCCTCGGAGATCCACTCCATTTCCTCAACGTCGAGGCTCAAACCCCGCTGAGAGGCGAACGCCAGCGCGGTAACCGCGGCGCGGCCGCGAAATACACACTCGTACACGCTCGTACGTGGGCTACGCGGAGCGACAGGGGCCGAAGAAAAGAGTTCGTACACGAAGATAAACATCGGATCCGACCATGTCGCCAAACAGAGCGCGCGCGCGCATCTTCGTCTCGGCACGTCCGTCAATCACCCTGCGGATCCGACGACAAACATGCAACGCAAGAAGCTGTCGTTCTCCCCGTCCGCTTGGATCCTCTCGCAGCTCTTCTCGTCCCACGCCACGTACAAACAGAAGATTACGAGGAAACCCTCTCGGAATACATTCTCGGTCGGGAATACAGCCGCTTCTTCTTCAAAACCCATCTGTTTCGGGCCACCGCGCGCGCGTGGCGCGATCACGGGACGACCGGATTAAATCGCGCAGACGTGTACAAAATATAAAAATTATGCCTCTCTCCTGCGTGCTGAGTGCAGAGATCAACAACCTATTATTTCACTGTCGCCGAGATAAATATTTCACTCTCTTAACCTATCAGGCAAATGGAAGAATTAATATCTAATAATAATCAAACGATATAATGCGATGAAAAGTTTTAATGCATAAAATCAAGATATTAGATATTAGATAGATATTAAATATTACAATACTTCGCGAATAACACTTAAATAGCACTTTATATATTATTAACTATAAAGATCGTTAAAAATGAATTTTATATATTATAAACCAACCATAAGATTTAATCCTGAATTGTAAATTTATCCGACCGTGACGTCAAGACGAAATAGGAGAATAATGGAGTCCGATTAGACGAGGGATCGTGTAGGTCACTGTCTCTCGAAGATTCCGCTGCCTCGATAATTCATCCGGCGACAAAAAACGGATAAAAATGTGGTTTCGCAAATGCGGTTAGTCCTCCCGCGAGTGTCGGTATCCCACGGCTTGACGGCCGTTAAAAAAAGCGATTCTAAAAATGCGAGCCTAAACCGCTTTTCGTTTTGAATACATAAATGTCGATGAGCATCGACTCGGAAACGCCTCACAAATACATTATACAATTTATTTAAAACACGTGAGAAATAATTTTCCAGCGTATAAAGATATTAAATGATTAAAATATCTTGATCAAAGCGTCTATACAAATACAACAGAACTTTCATTCTATATCCAATATCAAATCTATATAAATATTTGATAAATATATGAATATATAATCCTAGCCATATAACAAAGATACATTTCATTGTATCGAAACCCCAAAAAAGACGCCGCGACATCTGTCTACCTCCTGCCAGCAGGCTCCTCGGAACAGTGTCACCTTATTAATATCTCCCCCTTTTTTTCAAAGGACCCTTCGATCGCGCACAAGCGCCTTTATTCGATTCCAACATCGAGCCCTCGCGCAACAGCGTCGGAATCTCTCGGATTGGCGTTCGATCGTGGATGCTTTGGCGATATGACCGGCGCGCGACCGATAAAAAGTAAGAGGAATGCCGGGGGCCGGGCCCGAGCGGCTTCGGGGGTCCGTTCCGGCAAAGGGGGTGGGACGTCACCCTTCCAAAACTGGTCAGAGAACAACACCGACCACTGTATCGAGTATTGACTCGATCGGCAAGCAGCTGCCGCTTCTTTGTGCGGCGTCAGAACGCGGCGCTCAGTTCTGGATCGCGGACCTAGATCCGGCGCGGCGCTCGGCTGCGATCTAATCTATGCAAAAGTTATGTGCTCGAGCACGGTCCGAGACATGATGGATCGCGGGATGAATTTCGCGATGTACATCCTCGTGATCCATCGTTATCCAACTGACTGCCTTCGCGAGATTCACGTGTCGTAACGCGCAATGTTACACAGCTCGGTCTAAAATCTATATCCGTGCTCCATATACCGAGATATATTTTGATCGATCTTTTTTTCTTTCATCGATAATCTGATTGCGTTATAGGACCCCTCGTACAAGGCGCTAACACTGACATAGAGTTGTTACGGGTCCCATTCCATCAACGTCCGCCAATTTAAGCCAGATTTTTGCCGATCCTTGTATCACGATGGAAACACACGGACCCCGAACAACGCCTAATTAGACGACAGCTCGTAGGCCGGTCATTCTTAGCGCCTACCGCCCGCCCTGTATCTCGTTCTTCTTCGGCTCGAAGTGGGCCGAGAGCACGGCGTAGGCTTAAGGAGACTCCGTGTCCTTTCCTTCTTCGTCGTATATCTCTCGCGCGATAGCAGTCCTTAATAAGCGACGGCGTAGCGTGTGGGTGACGGACGAACGGAACGAATGTGGGCACGTGCAAACAACGCTTTCCTATTACGATATACGGCGTCTCTACACGAACTACCGCATTTAAACAGGTGCATGGAATCCTCAAGTGATGAGTCGTCGAAACCAAACTTCTCTCGGTGAGCACGAAGGCGTATTCCGGAGGAAGATGATCATTATCGACCTCGCGCTATAAGCTATATATAACGAATTAAATTAAATTTTATTAAGCAAATTATCATGTGCGCGCAATTCTCAAATCCGGAAACTTTTATGACACAGAGCTACTAATTGTAAGACATTTTTTGTAATACTCTAGCGTATATTAAAATTCTTTAGACTTTCCCTGAGATTGTTTGTTAACGCTCAGATATTTTCTTTGCCTAACACGAGCATCCGTCCGTCGCGGCGCGGTGCGAGCCTACACGAGAGGTTTTGTGCGATGTATCGCCAAATATGACACGCGCTTTAAGGCGGCCGAACCCACACTTCACGAGCCCACACATAGTCGCGTTATGGGACGCGCTGCGTGCATATGCGTGCATAGCACGTAGGTATGCACGGGGTACTGATCTCTCCTCCTTCATCTTTCTCTCCCATGCTCCTTTCTCGGCTGCTTTTGCACCCAGCGAAAACAAACTCTGCGAGCAGCGCTCGCTCGCACGGAGGTGTTAACGATCGACAATTCGTCCGAGCTGACCATTTTAGACGTACGCCGAAGGTAATTTGTCGAATGAATTGCAACTAGATTTCCCGCGGCATTCCATAAAAGACGCGTGTCATTTCATAATCTCTTTTCTTAGATTAATGCAGTTCAACATTAATTTATTTCAATAAAGAACTTTTTCCGTATATTAACGTTACTATTACGTATTATATAAAATAAATTATTACAATGAGAAATATTGTTATACTATAGTCTACAAAGTTGTTATATAAAATTAAAATTATAATACAAACTTAATTTAATATTTTAATTTTCATAATTAGTCATATCCATTTCTACTAGTTTCGTTAGCTATACATTCCTTTTTATCTATCTATAATTTACTGATATTTTCTTTCTTTTTAGCAGAAAGGAAATATAAATCTGTGTATTAAATATATTGCGATAGAAATATAAGCATGTCAGTAGGCTGGTGGGCCTTTGCACCGGATGCGGGACTTTATTGCCCACGTTATTCGCCCCCAGAATCAATTCCAGGACCAGATAACTCCGTCGCGCAATAAATAATCGCGCGCCCGTGGGGATACATTCAAATGCGTCATCAAGATCATCTCGATTTAAAGTCCGATCGTGCGGCGGCCCCCACGAGGTCCTGTCCGACATCCGCGAACTAAATTTATCGACAGACCCGAGCGATGTCGACATTGATGGGAGCAGTCTCTATCGCGTCGCGCATAATCCTCACGAGAGAAAGAAATTGGCGCGGGCGAAATAAGAGACGTATCACGATAAGGACGTAAAAGTACGCGGATGAGAGACACGAAGATGCAAAGAGAGAGAAAGAGAGAGGGAAGGTGGCGTGCACTCGTATCTCGTGTCGCGAGAGAGAGAAATCGGAAGAGAGGAGGACCGAGAGGAACAGCGAAATAGAGACGGAGACACTCCCACACCTCGCATCGCGATAAGCCGCATCATGATGACGGTGTCGTCGCTGGTGGTAGTGGAACGCACATGAAGCCCCCATGTCTGGGTAACGACCCGGTCCCCGACAATCCACGCACGCACGCACACACACGGAAGCGATCCCACGCAACGAAGGCATCGACGCGCGTCCCACGTTCGCTCTCGAACGAATCCACTCTCACCTCCGCTCGTTTCGCGAGCGTGCAATCCGCTGATCGAATGCGCTTCCGAACTTCTCGCGAGCGAAGTTGTTGAATTATTTGTGCAAAAAAAAGATGAGTAATTACAGGGTATACTTAAAATAATTTGAGGCTTACATGTTGCGTCATATCTAACTGAAATACATGATAGAAGGGGGAATGAATGTAGATAGAATTGACGCTTATTCGATTATGAGGTAGTAATTACAAGTTGCTTCCGCGCTGAGTCTGGCATCTCGGTTCCCTTCGCCTACCTGTCTATCCACGTACAAAGCCCGACGCACAGTTACGCAGCTGATGAATGTCGGGAGAAAAGCTGGTCTGAAATAGTTCGACACAGACTGGGCGTCGTCGACTGTCTCGGGCAAAATGAGCTGCGGGTACCCGTGTGCTGCTCTCTTTTTTTTTTTATTGAATTCCAAGCTTATGCCGGGCGATGTCTATTGTTCGACAGAAGCGGATTTACGCGATCATGATGGTCCCGCGTATGTATTATGAAACGACTGCTCCGCCGATTTCTCCTATACATAATTGACTGAGGGTATTGTGTGAAATATTATTATATATAATATCCCTATCAAAATCTTAATTAGATTTCATCAAGACGATTGTTCTCCAAATTATATTATAATGGCAATTTGACAAGTGGGTGGTAAATTATAAACTGATATTCAATTGCATGGTAATATAATTGCTGAATATATTATCGTTATATATTTTTTAATAAAGTACGATATTGATGTTGAATAAATGATACACAAAACTCCGACAAATCAAGATAAAAATTATGAAAGCATCATTCTCGTGATACGAAACTATTTGTCCCGTCATTTAATAGGCAATAACAACCCGCGAAACTCTTCTCTTAGCGATTACCGCAGGAGCTTTCTGCTTTCGCGATTTTGAAACTGACAAATATACTATCTCAAAAGTCTTAAGCCTCTTTTTAGATATGGACTTAATATGAAGACCAGACGGGGTGACTGATTAACGAATAAAACCAATATTCGACACATGTTCCTAACGATCCTCGTTATCTTGGATATTCGGCACGTCCGACTGGAAAATTTTTAAAAACTCACTGTACGAACTATATACGTAATTATAATGCGTTTTTAATGCAGGCATGTCTCATAAATATTAAATCCAATCTTGATACTTCTCTAACTTATCAAGAAATCGTCCCAGAATTATAATCTGTCTTTTTATTAGACTTCTGTTAGAAGAATTAAAACCTAGTAGTACAATATTTCACTTTAAGGTGAACGCACCATTAAGACATCAAGTGCCTTAAACGAGACGAACGCCATCGCGAGAAACCACGCGCGAACGGCTCGCGAGAGTAGCGAAAGAAAGCGAGACGGTTCGATCAACGAAAACGAAAGAGAACCGAGAGAAGGCAGCAGTGTCAGAGGTGTGAGAGAGAAGGCGGGACTCCGATGGCACCAAACTTGGAGTTACACAGCTGCCGCTCGGATTTGCCGGCGGATAATTGCGTGGCTTTCCCGCAAATGGCGTACCGTACGGCCGTGTTGCGGACAGCGTGATAAAAAATACGAGATGCATAAGTTGGCGAGTGCGACACGCGTGAGCGGAATCTTGCGGTGGCCGCCGCCTCGCTTTCGCAAGCGGGCGTTTCGAGAGGCGCGCCAAAGAGTGTCGGAATCCCGCTGCTGGTTAGTTCTCTTCCAGAAGTGTGTCCTGCGATCGAGCACCATACAGGTTTCGTAAACGCCGGTCCCTCGCTAATGGGCATCATGATTAAATGTTTGCTCCGAATGCTACTTGATGCGCGCGATTGAGACATTTAACCGATGCCATTTTAGCTCGGCGCCACAGCATCTCCTTTTGGCCACGAGATTACGGAGATGAAAATTTAACACAATAAAGATATATATACTGATTGATGAAGAAAAAAATGACAAACTTTCGATATTGCACATGCCGATTGCACATGCCCAATAAGGATTAATTCGCCGATTATTAAGACAACAGAAAACAGCAGAGTAACAAAAGAAAAGTCTTCTTTCATTATACGCGAAAGGAGCAAGACACATATAGGTAGTAGTTTTCTCGTTTGTCCAGTTCTTCCAAGTGACAAGAACGCACCGGTGGCTCGTGAAGACGACAAAACATATCTCGTGTCGGTGAATTCGATATAATGCATGGAGCGAAGTCAGCGACTTGGCATCGGTTTTAATCTCGATTTGAATGTGATTTTGGTCGGGGCGAATTCCTGAACCCGACGCGGCAAAAAGCGTGCCGCGCGATTTAAGGAGAATCCCATCGTTCGCAACGAACAAATGAAGGCGAATCCGGTCGATCGGTACCAGCGAACAAGAGGCGTTTCCGCCCAGACGTAAAAATATGACCAATTACGTATTACATATATGGAATATCTCGACATTGGAAATGCGCTCGTCCTTTTTGCGGGCGAATTCTGTGACGGAATTCACGCTACTTTCGCGCCATTATTCTAGACGATAAATTCCCACACTATTTCTTAACAAATATTAATAATTAATTGTTTAAAAAACATTTCGTTTACATCTTATACCATTAAACATCGAGATTATGCACCAGACATTATTTAATATTAACTTGTAAAATTGTGTTAATATACCAATCAGACGATGACTGCAACGGCACGCCAAGTTAATCTAAAAAAAGATTGCAGCAAATATTGCATAATCAGGTAGAAGTGTTCGGCGCAGCTGCCTCTCACGCACAATTTATCCACTTGATCGCATTACAGCCTCAAAAGGTATAAACTCATTGAGCGCAACGTCGCGATCCAATCTACAGACGGCCCGATTGCGATAGGCTCGTTTAGATATCGGCGGGCCTTAAAGGCCCGGCGCGGCGTGGCTATGTGACGATCGGGTGCGCTCGTGTAAATAAATGATTTCGTATTAACAATCGGCATTGAATGGGGGGGCCCGCCCGTATATCAACCACATTTGTTAGCGGGCGCGCCTCCGACGTTCGACGTTGAAAAATGTACCCTGCGCCCAATCGTCCGGCAATATTTCAATATTAGTTTAGCCATTGTGCATGCGAGACCAGTCCGCGAAGTGGGCGCCGGATGAGCAGCGAGCTTCTTTATTCGCTCGGAGATAATATTTGCGCGTGATTGGCTCGCTCCCCGATGTGATATTTTCTTTCTTTTCGCGCGACCGAGTCGAACGTTTCATCGATTGAGAACTCTGTGTCACGGTGAAAATATTTGCTGCTCGACTCAATAAAATCCAGGATAATATTGTACAGAAGATATATTTCTACGGTATCTTAGCGTTAAAAAAATTATGCAATAAAAATTATTTGTTATGTAAAGAAGTATAAGGAACAATCTCTTGATAAATTGGCAGAGACAATTTTCTGAATATCTAATCTAATTTTAAATTTTTTAAATGTAATATTTATAATAATCTCTACGTATGGTTTGTCTGGTTTTAATCTGTAAAAAGATCTCTTCTTTGTCACTAGTTCAGTAATTTTTCGTTCCACTGCTCGAGACAAGAAAATGAACGATCGACAAGTATGTTCGAGCATCTACAATATGCTGGACGAGTAATATCGCTTCAAGAAATCGATAATAAATCATGCGAGGAGTTAAACGACGTTCTTTGTGTCATTGGCCGCGTTCGATCTTCCGTTCAAGGCTCCGCGTGCGAATATTTCTTGCGCAGATATGCCCACGCGAATCCCGACCGCGAATCAGAATTGAAAATGTGTTTTCCCTTGTATATTGATTCAGCTGAATCGACATCTGACGCGTCATCACGTCGGACGAAAATGATGCTTAATGTATAATTTGCGGCTTCGTTTATACGTGAACGAGACGCGTCAAGAGAAAGAATTCTCAGTTTTTACAATTCTCGCTTCTTATCCTCCGTTATATTAATTTTAAATTATATCTAAATTTAAATTATATTTTCGGTGATTGTGTTCTGATTTAGATAAATTAATTTTTAAGTCAATGTTTTTCCTTTGAAACGAAAGAAAGCTGTTGCAAATTAATTTATTACATGTATATATAAGAGAATTCTTCTTTTGTAATAAATAAATTAGAGAATCCTCATTCCGACTATGTCTTTTAAGACAAGCGTCTCCAACAGTGTAGACACTTTTTTTGTACCTCTAACTAAAAATAAAATCCACGTATTGGACTCCTCTCGCCGTCCGTAGTCTGCGGAGCATAAAACATATTTTTGTCGATTCCCTCCAACTTGTAATACGGACGTACAAAGCTCCGCCAATTGCAGCCTTAATTGGCGGCGTTTACCTTACGTTTCCATTTAAATGCTCGGCGAGGTCGCGCCGCACCGCGCGCGCGGACGTTCGCGGCGACCTTAAAGCCGGGAACCCACTCTCCTCGTCTCCTATACCAGCTCTCCCGCCTCCTCGCGACCGGACGAAGAGGGCGAAGCAGGGGCGACGCGACGCGCGTCGGCCACGAGGAGCCACGAGCCGTCGCGTGGGACTAAGCGGGTTCTCGATTTCTCTCTCTCCCGCGACGAGCGCTCTCACGAGTCGCTCCCAAGAGGGCCAGCTTCTTCCTCCACCTCCACCTCCACCGTTACCACCACCTCTGACAGCACACGCTCCCTCCTCTCCTTCACTCCGGCGCGGCGGTTCTTTTCTCCTCCGATCCTCGCGCGCTCTCACGAGAGAGGCTCGTCCCGATCCCGACCGACGTCCGCTCGCATACTCGGATGACCGCGCGTTCTCACGCGCGTGCATAAGCATAGGGCACGCACACGAGGGCACGAGTCGACCGCGTGTGCCCACGTGTGGAGAGAGTCGCGTCAGGCCGTGAGCGGGAGATGAAAATGTTGATAGAGTATGAGCTCACCGTGTTGCTGTAGGAAAATCCTGAAAGCGCATCGCGCTCTACGTCACGAAATTGTTTTACCGTTTAATTTCGCAACCATTCGCAAAAATGCAACCATTTTAACAATATAGATAAAGTTCTGCTAATAAAACGAGCAAACGTCACATTACTTCTGTTAACTCGGCGTAACGCCAGAAAATTTTCCGCGCAAATTATTTCTGCCGGATTTCTGCTCGCTAGAGCTTCTCCAGCAAGCGCGATTTAAAATCATGATTATCGCGATAGTGATGCGCTTCGGAAAACGAGATTTCCTGCCGCCGTGTCATAATTCATTCATCTTGGATGCGCGCCAAGTCGCACGTTCGCAGGCACGCTTAAGAGGAAAAACGAATTGGACTCGACTACCGCTGCCAAACATCGCGTGCCGCTTGCACTTACGCACGTGCGTGGGTGTCTTTTGGCGCCAATAATAACCGAGAATCGTCGCTCTCAGGGTGAAAGACGCTTCGAGACGGCGTAACGGGGAGGCCGATGCGTTACCTTCCTAAATGCTCCCTATGACGAATTCGTATAAATAGTTCTGCAACGCTCCCTCCTCGAGCTACGCTCGCCTACATAGTTCGTATGACTTCATATCGCCTGGTAGAAAAGCGACGCATCACGGAAAATTTCTTTAAACGATTCCACAAAGAAATTTCATCAATTCTCCAAATATCATCGAAATCAGATAACTAATATTAATATCAGTGATTGTAAAAATCAGAATATCGCCGAAATCAGACTAATACCAATGTCAATGATCATAGAAGTTTTGCTCAATCGAGAGAACTCGTCCGGACGTAATAAAGTGCTTTTTCGAAGCACGAAAAAGGGGCGAGGAATAAACAACATCACCAAAAAGTCGAATAACCAAGTTACAATGACTATGCAAAGAAAAGTTTTGTCAACGCGCACCGTCATTCGGTCGCTCATTGGCAGTCAGAGGACCGGTGACGACGTAATAACGGACGTAGCGTTGGATACCCACGCGTACTTGACCGCTACTGGCCCAGGGCCCACCGCAGTCGTCCGTAATAATAAGGCTCGGAATAAGTTATTATGTACCCTCATACCCGACGCTGACTCTTCGACCACGTCTCACGGACACCTCTGCGACTGTGTAGGTTAGTACGCACGAATGCATTCACGCATAAATGAGCGCTGACCGTATTCGGGATGCACCAAGAACACGCGCGTCAAAATCCGGAGGTCCATTGTTTATCATTTGAGGAATAATTTCATTCGGTGAACATTAATCATCGATCGAACACGATATTTGCGGATGATTTACATACAGTAGCGGCGGAAAGTATTTTGACAAGCACAATTTATATAAAATAAATGTTTATTTTTGAAACAAAGTTACAATATGTGTCCAAAGGCAACAATGCCTCTTAGTAGAAATAAAAAAAAATATATATAACATTTATAAACGAAAACTACGTTTTTTTTTTTACATTTTTTAAACAAATGTGGAAAGAAAGTATTTTGACAACACCATTATCTGTTGAAATTTTTAAACAAAGCCTGTAATTAACCATCAAAAATTAATTTGACTGCATCAGAAGCTTTAATATTTAGTGGCAAAGCCCTTAGATTTAATCACAGCCGCACATCTTGCCGGCATAGAGTCAATAAGTTTGGTGATCACACTTAATGGTATTTCCTTCCATTCTTCTGCAAGACAGGCCATCAAATCTTGTTTTCTGGAGAATTTTCTTTTTCTAATCCGTCTATCTAACTCTTCCCATAAATGTTCTATTGGATTTAGATCGGGACTTTGACTTGGCCACTCTAGAACTTTATCTTCTTAGATGTAAAGAACTCTTTTACATGTGCAGAGGTATGTTTTGGATCGTTATCCTGCTGAAAAATCCAGTTTCTGACAAGATTGTGCTTAGCATAAGGGAGCATGTAATTCTGCAGTATTTCACAGTAACAAAATCGGTCCATGATGCTCTTTACTTCGACTAACGGACCGACTCCTGAATAAGAGAAGTAGCCCCAAACCATGACATGGCCACCACCGTGCTTAACAGTCGGTACCTGATACTTGGGGTCATCTCTTTTGTTTGGAGGTCGTCTAACATACCTTATGCCATCAGATGAGAACATATTGAACTTACTTTCGTCGCTCCACAGTACACGAGCCCACTCCTTACTAGTCCAGTTCTTGTGTTTTTGGGCAAATTCGAGACGCGCCTTTCTGTTCTTCGCGGATATAAATGGCTTTTTGGAAGGACGTCTGCCAAACAAATTTGCGTTGCGAAAGTATTGTTTTACAGTGGTTAAACTGATGTCAAGACTGTGATTCTCATTTAAATCTCTCTTAATGTCAACTGCTATCAGACGTGGGTTAGCGACACTCGTGCGGCGGATAATTCTAGATACCCTGTCAGTAAGTTTTGGCGGTCGCCCCGTATTTGTTTGTTGCTAACCGAGCCTGTGGACTGCTGTTTACGGTTCCAAACCGAAATTATTTGTCTGCTCAGATTAAAATGCCTCGCTACTTGAGCTTGAGATTTTCCATTTTTCAATGCTGCAATAACAGCCAATTTTATGTCGTTGGAGTATTCCTTTTGTTTTGGCATAGCTCCTGAACGTAAACAAAACATAAAATAAGCAAAAACCGTGAATAAAGTAACTTACGTGAGCCCCTGCGTGTCGCTCTTAAACGAAACCCACTGTGTCAAAATACTTTTCGACTTACAGATTAAAGATAATAGCGGCACCTCGGAAACGAAACATCCACCCGATCAAAACTGATTTTGTCGCCGCTGCAGACTGCGGAAAAGTATTTACTAACAACAATTTCTACTACGCAGCGCGTACGGTGTGCGCTCTACCGGCAATAAACGCTTTGTCAAAATACTTTTCGCCGCTACTGTATTTCCAACGTAGAAATATGAAATTATCTTGCCAACTAGTTTCTAAATCGTCGTTTCAAAAACTACCGAGCATTATTCGTAATATTTACGATACATCCTATACGCGAAAGGAGGCGTATACTAATTAGGAATGGTGACCAAGGATTTGAATTGTACGCTCAGCGAGGGAAAGGGGAACGTATAGGCAGCTGCGGAAAGGGTATAATTTTGTATGTCCAAGACGTGGAGTCGCCCTTACCCGCGCTTATAAATTCCACGGAGGCTTTCGTTGTTACTAATTGACCCGTTCGTTGGCGCTCCCGCACCCAGTCGTTACCGCTTCGAGGAACATCTTCGAACAAATTAAAAGCTGGTCCCGCGTCCCCGTCCGGCTGCATCTTAATCGAACTATCTCGGAAATCTTGATGAAAATCACCAAAAATCGCGTATACGAGCCACCGCGCGGCCGCTCCATTGTTCGCGCCGGTGTGGGCTAATAAAAATTCGCGCTGGTGTGTGCCGTGGCGAAACGCCAATCAACGGAGACGTATAATCAGGCTATAGCAAATAAAGCAGCAGCTAGGAAGAGAGAGCGTCTGAAATGTTAAATTGGTCTAGATTAAGACCCTGGCTGCACTTTCGTTGCGCGAGCAGTTGCCTACTGTGCGCAACCCAGTGATTATCCTCAGCGAGGACTCGAGCCACCGAAAAATTGGCATTGAAATACCACGAGACAGTTTTACGGCACTTGATAGACCCGACGTAATTGCTGCGAGTATTTAGAATGCTAAGAATGTGCCTGAAGATTCGCAAGAAAAATTCTTCCGTCCAAATAAAATAATGATGCGTAAAATAAGTACAAAAATAAAAAATTATAGTGCTTCTTTACAATTATCTTATGTTATAGTACCTCTTTAGAATTATTTCATAATAATCGAAATATTTCAATGCGATACTTATTTGTAAATTTTCGACGACTGCAGTTTCAATTTTTAATTGAATTTCCGTAACAAGTGATACCGGTATTTTGATATTTATACATCTCGTAAAACCACTCAACGAAACGAATCTGTCGAGCGAACATTCGTGATGCATCTCTTCATGAATATCTCGGTTACGCAGGTGCGTTTAAATGTCATGCGTATACGCAGTCGCGACCGACAATCGTAATTTGAGTATCAAAAGAGACGGCGTAGGAAAATGAACTCTCTTATGTTTGATATTAATTCCACGACCGGGGGCGCCGATGTGTGTGCGCCGGTAAAAAGTTAATTAAAAACACGGCTATCTACCGTCGTTTCATCTGTTTGCTCATTAATAGTAGCCCGGCGTGTCCAATCCATTGATTGGACCGCGCTATGCCAACCGATGGCGATCTACCGGTGGAATAAGAGTCAATCGACTCCTTCAAGAAGTAATTAAGCGGCTTCGGGAGAAGGATCTCGCGCGAGGCCCCGGCGATCAAGTATAGGCAACTCGAAATTATCGAACGAACAAAAAAAAATCTTTTGTGCCTGCGCGCGCGAGAGAAGGCCGCGATTTTTATCGCGGCGACGCGCCATGAATATTTATACGCGACAATCTGACACGTACGCGAGCGGCCAATATGTTACGTCGCGCGACTTCGCGCCGCGCGATCACTGACGGCAGATAGGAACGGCCGTTGTCAAAATCGTCGCGATAAATCCGTCGATGTCGGGCGAGTCGATTATCGCGGACCTTTATATGCGATTCGACGATTAGACCGGTAGGAGACTATCAAGAGGCGACGGCGTTGCTGGTGATGGCTTGATCGCTTACTTTATATCTGACTTTGACTTCCGATACGTCGGGACAGATCTGCGAGAGATTACACTTGGTAGCGTTATTTGACACGGTAAATGGTAAAATGAGATTACGTAATAAAAAATTTCATTGGTTCAGTCGGGCTTTCATCGATATTCCATTCATTGGAGTTGATCCCGCACGCGGAACATTTGCAGCGGATTCAAATAGCGATCAAAAGTAAATCGAATATCGGCACGCTGTTACCATGCAAGACGAATTACGGCATTGCTCGACTGATTAGAATTTTACGACTGCGCGCATCATATTTATGGTATATTGAGTTAGGAATATGATACATATTACAGCAATCCTCGTAGTCGTGTTCTCGTGTTTAACGTAAATTTTGCTATCAGCTAACATTGTGATGTCAAAATACTTATTAGTTTCCTGATTATTTGTATTATTTCGAAAACAGCTTGTCACGACGTTTCAAACATGTACAAATATAATGATCTTAAATTTTCTGTACCTCATTGCGAGAATTTTAAAACTCTCGAGAGGTTTCATCGAAGATTCAGGCGTCTGAAGAATGTGTATCGATCGTGAAGTAAAATTCTCGGAACATTAAATTTTTATTCGAGTCACTCGAGCGCGTATAACGTGCATTAATCCCAAGTATCAGCCGCGCTTTCAAGGTATCTGTATCTTCTCGGGGCGAGCTCCGCTGGAATCCCCGGCAAGAAACTCTTACCGAAATGTCTCCGCGGAGCCGTTCGCGAACAAGGGAAGAGGACGACGAGGAGGACAGGCCTTTTCAGACCTGCAGGACACGTCTCAAGCTCGGAATAAGCGATCTGCGGCCGCCACGAGCAGCGTTTCGCGAGACCAAATTTGGCGGCATTGTGATGGCCAGCCGCTGGGCGGACAGCTGTTTCCCAGGGTTGCGGCCGCCAGGAGCATCGACGAACAACAAGACAATCTCATATGATTTATATTTATGAGCACTCCGGCATTTAATAGCTGCCGCTCGCGAGGGCGCGCGCGGCATTGCGCTTACCGAGTCATTCCGCGCGAGGAGGCCGCACCGAGGCCCGTAGACCGGGGCCTCGTTTCCAGAGCATACGAGACGTCAGCGAACGCAGCTCGCGAGTGCTCGCATGAGACGTCGCAGTTAATCTCTTCCTCGTTTCGCGCGAGGCGCGACGGCAAAGGGGCGTTTGCGCCGCGAACGTTTAAATTGAAGCGCTATTCAGCCCCTGTCTGGTGCGATTAGTAAGTTCTTCTTTTTCTTCGCTCTTGAGAGACTTCTCTAACGCTTTGAAAAAGCTAGAACGGAGCTTACGTTCATTAGTCTAACGGAATGATGGACGACAATTATTTCTTTATCGTTCTATTTATGGGCAATGAAAAGGGTTATCCATAATCCACGTTAGAAAGGAACAAATAATTTTGATTAAGTATTTCACACACGCTAGAGTCTCATTAATTTTCGATGTCTTTCCTCTAGAATGAGTAAACATTTATAGAAAAATGTCGCGTTTGAAAAAAAAGCTGTGTTAAACAAATGTATTAAATGTGTGAAACATGATTGTCAGGCAATTAAATCGTATTTTCTCGAAGAGCGGAAGATCGGTATATAATTATATACACATTTTGATTTTATAAAAATTCTTCGTAAGTGGTAAATGACGCAGTATTATTGGTCTCTGTATTTCACTTCAGACAGCTGCCCGCATATGTAAATCGCACCGAGTTATTGTCTTTCCAAGTGCATTTACCATAATTGATAACTGTCCTCTACCGTACATTCTCTTAATGATTATATAAACGTCGGCGCTAGCGACGATACAGTCGACTGATTCTCGAAGTCAGTGTTCGTCAACTGTATAAGATTCATGCAAATCAGTACAACACAATCACATTCGAAATACTTGAAACTTTCACAAAAACAGAAGATAAAATTAAATTATCTGATTCACGCATGTCTTAATTTAAGTATCCAACAGAGTGAAGTATAAATGCGCTCTCTCAATTACTCTCTATATGGTAATCATATTCGGGTGTTGTCAATTAAGTATCTTCCATTTCTGACAGGCAACTCTACGTTGAGAGAGCTCGGTGCGTGGCAGACAGGTGCGTGGGATCAGGATTTCACGTTCCAACGATCCTCGAAAAAGTTGACGATCACTGTGCGAGTACCGAGGGCTGTTAAAAGTGACCATAAAGACGAGCGCGCGCATGACACACGGCAACGGACGACGCCGATCGATGCCTCCGGCCCCAGGTGCAAACTCTCTGTGCTCTGATTGCGATCTTGTATCTGCGACTCGTTAAATCAAGACGTTACCACGATATCATCTTACGCGGGCTTTTTCTTCCGCGCGTTTATTTCTTCTCCCGTACGTTTATCTCCACGAGGGACCTGCATACCGTTCTTCTTTCGTACTGCCGATTCAAATGCGACTCCTATTCGTTTTATCACGATGGTTCGGCCCCATTAATCTCGGATACGCACCTTGTGTTTGGATGTGTAAATTTGAACGCGCGTTAATTTAATACGCCCTACACCTTTCTCGGAACAACGTAGTCGCGCGATCTATCTGATATCTTATATCCTGCACCGACAAGTATTAACATTCGGACTTTTGTGCATGGTTATGCATATGGTTGTAATCTTATATCTCTGGCACGCGCACTCTCCTCTCGGGATTCGCTGGCCGTTAGCGACTTTTAATAATTTTACAAAAAATACGCCTTTCAAAAGAAAATTTCTCCATGGTCGACTGGCATAATAACACATTTTTCACCGGTATTTGAACGCGAGAATCGAGAACTTCGGCCTTAAGAAATCGTGAAAGAAGCACCGCCAATCAGGGATTCGTCGCTACAAACGAGAGAAAGGCGTCGGTTCGGATCGCAAAAGCGTGGCAAAGAAACGTGTCGATGTCAGACAGCGGAATGCAGCGCGCAGTAAGCTCTTCCGTGACAACGTTAATTAAGCGTAGAACGTCGGCATTAAGGGCGTCATTCCGAAAGTTCTGCCGATCCGCGGCTTTCTCGGTACCGCGCTACCTGCTAAAAATCGTAATTAACGAGCCGGCATAAACTCCACCGGTTTACGGAATGCTATTCTAATTGTCGTCGTTAGCGGCAAGAACTTCGTTAAGACGCATAGGCTGCGCATTTGCAATTTCAATATTTTAACATGCATTTTTTTAACTATTGCTCGCCAGTCGTTGCAAGACGGTATCGTCTATGTACTAACGTACTATAATTTAGTGGCTCGTTAGATAATACTTGAAGCGTTCATTTCCGGCAGATGTAAAGAAACATTATATTAGTAATGTTAATTAACTTGTTTTAACCAGGAAAGACGATAAGATTTCTTATCCCAATATATTGAAGCAACAAGAAAATATGTATTAAATACAAATTAATAAAAGTATGAAATCTCTCTCTGAAATCAACATCAATGTAATATCCTCCAAAAGAATCAACTTAAAAAATAAAAGAACATTATCTCCCGCTTTCCTATATTAAATTACCTATGTCCCCGTCGAATTTAAGGCCCTTGAAATTATAACCCTCCTGTGCTACCGAGGGAGCAGGTACGCAGCGGATCCCGCTGTCGCCATGAAAAATCCTCGTATAGTAGAAAGGGATACCCTTTATTTGCATGCGAAGTCCTTTAATAGCCGGGACACATCCTCAGCGACAGAAGAAAGCCGGTGCGCACTTGCATCCGCCCGCTGTCTCGTTATTATGCACCGCGACCTTCCCGACCTCGATTCCCAGGGCGGAAATTGGTTTTATAATTTAAAGCAAGCCGTGCAACACACACACGCCGTAATCGAAGCCGGAGAAACACCGCGCTCTTTGCGTCGCGCGCATGCATGCCCGATTTCACATGCGCGCGCCCGTCCCTTTACAAATCACTTTCCCTGATTGACGCTCAATGCCTGCCCTCGAACTTGTCCCGCTCGATTCGATCGAGCCCACGCCTTATTACATCAAGCGTGGGGCCCCTCGGAGATGTCTATCGAACAGTTCGTGCCTCGCTCTTTTATCGAGGCCCACGGATCGAAATTCCCGGGACCCCCTCTTGCCGGGCTCGCGGTGCTCCTTTTTCGTAGGACGATGACGACTGGCGCAGGCGGAGGCGTGCTCGCGCGCTGGTAAACGGCAGGTGTATCGAGAAGAGAATAACGTCGTACGATAGTCGGCTTTTGCTTGCGCGTCTCTTATTGCGTGCCTTCTCTGCCGCGATCTGCGGCGGAGGCCAGTGCACCAACGAAAACGAGAGTTAATTTAAAAAAAAAAAGGAATCTCGCGGCCCTGATTGCACATTGAGTACACGCGAAAACCATCAGTATGCAGTATCAGAAAAAGAAGAGTGTCGGAGCAATCGTAAGCATTGTGATAGTGAATTACAGGCTATGCCTCGAGGCTTGCCTCGAGGCAATCGCTCGCGCCGTCGAAAAGAGTCGAAAAGCCATCTCGGCGGCGGGCTGTCAATGCAAATATCGCGCGCAGCATTTAAAGGCTTTGAGCGTCGACCAGTTGGTGTGTTCGAGTTGATAACATATTTTAGTCGGGGGCCGTTAAAGCAGTCGCGACCACACACGCGCGCGCGCACTGCGTGCGCGCATTGTAAAGAAGATCCTCTCCTCGGGCTCGAGATCGATTGCTCCGGAATTGATTGACATGTTGTCTAATAACGTCTAATAATAATGTATTTTTCGGACCACCAACGTTTTGTGACGATTTCGATAAACATCCTGTCCAAGGTCCGGCCAAATCCGCATCTTACCTCAACTAATGACTTACTCTCGACCACCAATTTGTCCCGCCACGGAGGCAGAAACTGTCTCCAGGGTACACGTGCCCCTTCCTCGGTAATTATATATTAGGGGACCACGAATGATTTGCACACACGATGGATGAGAGAGCCGGCAAGATTTAAGATCCTCTTCAAGCTATTATATGGAGAAGCTATTCACTCGGAATTTTATGTTGGGAAACAGTGGATAGTTTTAGCTCTAACGTTTACGTTTTAATTTCTTAATGGTATAAAATAATTTATACAAGTAATAAATTGAACATCCATAATCGACTATTTTCAAATAAGTTCCGAAATAATAATAATAATTGATGAAGGAACGCGAGCAATATTTTTTTTTTATTATGCTGAGAGAAAAAATTGAGATAAAGCTTAAAGCTTAGATATTACTATAGCTAGTATTATTTCCTGACACGTTGCAGCTTGGTCAATGACATCTACGACTCGACAACATCTCGCAAATGACTGAACCATACGGTGGTTAAAATATGTTTATTTTCTTAAATCTAACGGGTAACGTAGAACAAATGTTCCACATCGGATATGCGTTTTCAGCAATCCTTTATGACGCACAGTGTATACACATAGATATTTTTACACTCTAAAACTAAAAATTAAAGCTAATAAGAGAAACATCACTTAGAGGTGACGCAGTATTTCATTGCGTTAGAAATTAACGTGAGATAAGAGGAGTTTTGAAGGTAACATAAGTTTTGCTTAACAATGCTCTCTAATGGGGATTCTCCTCCACAAAAGAAGCGATTCCGCGAGGTGTAAAATCTTGAGAAGAAAAGAAAAGAGTCGCTGGATATCTTCTAAGGCACGTAGGCAATAAGAACGTATATTCTACTGGAAACGGTGCGCGTAAAATATGCGAGGTGCCATGTTCATCGTACATCTCGCAAACAATGTTATTCTCAAAGATATACGTTTCTACAGCTCGTCTTGCACGTATGCATTCCAGTTGAAAGACTTAGACGAATATCTTAACGCCCGACAATATGTGACAAGTCGCAGCTTGTGCATTTCTAACCGACCGTGCTTAAGTAAAGCTATCCCCAAAAAATATTATGTTTCACAAGATGAGAGAGTTCGTTTGGTATATAGTTTTCGAAAAAAATCTGTTTCGACCTGCGCTGTACGCCCACCCACCCGCCTTTCTGCGAAACACATGCTGTACCTGGGATTAGGGTTCTTCCGGTTTTTTCTCCGTTTTCTCAACGATCGAAGTATCAATTATGGAAAAATTCCAATTGCGGTCTTTTAAAAATCGTTGCTGCTCTCTTCACAATTCTTTCAGTTTGATACCAGTGGTTTTGCAATTTTACGAAATCAGAAACCTAGCAGGCACCACATCGGTGTGGTCTTCTCCCTTGCTGAATGCCGGAGGCTTCTCGATATATGTAACAAGATATTAATTCTCTAATTACTATTATTACGTGTTGAATTTCTGCTATACTTATCTAAATAACTTTTGTTTCATTTCTTTTATTGTAAATGACACTGATAATTTTAAAACTTTTATAATTTATTTAAAAAGAATTTTAATTAGTTTGTTTTGTAAAAAAAAACACGTGCAATTTTTTCTAGTTGGCAAGTAAAATGAAGAAAAAAATCTGGAAAAGCCGAGCGGAAACGGCATCGCGCACAAAGACGGCGCCGCGCTCTTTACGATTCTCCTCAGCTCACCCCCGAATCTCCGACAGGAACCACGCAGTTTCTCAGATCCTACGGCCCGGGGGTAGCAAGAATCGCGCCAGTGTGGTCTTCCATTCTGGCAGACGTCCGCCCCACGCGACCTCAATTTATTCGACACCTTCCCTCGCCTTCAGCGCTCGGAAACTGCTCTGGATCTCTTCGAGACGAGAGGAGCGGAGAGCGCGTTGAGACTGAGGAAAGAGACGAGCGGAGGTTCGGCCGACAAGAGCGCGAGCACGCTCGTAACAGAGTTATTATGCTAATGGAGAGACGAATCCTAATTACGGCCAACGTATTTCCCGTTCGATCGTCTTGAGCAAGCTCGATATCACGACATAAACCGTGAGCCCCGGGTTTAAATGCTTTTTAAAAGTTGTCGTGATTTGGAATTAAATTGAAATTTAGGTACAAATGATGATAAGATTATGCCGGGCGAAGTAATGCATATTATGTCGAATGCGTATTATGATAATTATGTGCCACCGACTATTTATTGATTATGGCACCCCAAGAAACTTCGACGCCCAGTTGACATTGGTCGCGCATAAAAAAAGATAAACTACATAAAATTAAACTGATATTTTAGTCCGATCGTCAGTACTGAATTTTTAATATTCTCAAGTGAAACGACTGTCAAGGGTGGTCTCAACGACAGCCTTTCTAGGAAGCTGGACATTGTGCCGCGAATTAGGACGTTAACGAGCAGCGCGCGTGTCATTAGCGAAACGATTAAGTCGCGTAGAAAAAGAATCATGCGGGCAGTCTCCCTTGCACATGAGCATCCACGGCATCCCGTATGACATGAACCACCAAAATACTCGGAATCATCGCTTAACTATCAAATTCTTGATGCATAAATGCTTTTGATGAATGCTGATTGAATTTTTCTATTCTCATAAAAGAATTTAAAATTTTGACGGTATATTTTTTTATATAATAATAATGAAAGAAGATTGTATCTTTCACTCCTTAAAAAATAAATAAGTAAATATGAGGGTATTAAAGCAAGTTTAAGTGACATGGTTTGCATAGTTTAGACTGAATGTAGACGATCGTAATCGTAAACCCCGTCGCATTTGCAATTACAAAGCGTTTGCTTCTTGCTTCGGTGGAATGACGCGAGTGTATTCCTGACGCGAGAGCAAGATCTCCTCATCGATGCCACCCAAGCTTTAATGCCCACTCTCGCGAGGCTAAAGCGCAGGGGTGTGTCTGCACCTGTATCTTGAATTAGGCCAATTCAAATTTTAATCGGTCCGCCACCCAGAGCGCATCGCTCGGCTTCCAGGAGCCACTACCATGACGATCCGCCCGTGGGATCAATTGCTCTATAATTTTATTCGCGTCAATTAACTCGATCGAGCTAATTACTTACGCACGGTTCACACGCAACATTATAGAGAGGAATCGTCGTCCGTTAAAGCGCAATCTCGAAATAACGAAGAACGGCATACGGCTTTTCCTCGTGGTCCGTTATCCATTTCTCTTCATCAACGTTCATTTACAAGAGATCAAAGCAAGAGAGGGATGCCGATGTAAAAAATTATCAGCTTACGTGTATTTGTAATCAAAGTAACGCGAAACGACATACAAAAATGCAAAAAACGCAATTACTTTTTCTCGTAATTATTTATAACGCGCGCCGTAAGAAAATAATCGCATGATCAGCCGGTCATGATTACTGAAGAAAGGTAAACAAGTCCGGCTTTTCGATCCCCACCACGAAAGACTATTCCACGCCATGGGAAATTTGCATCGTCAAAGTATTAAATAAGCAATAATTGCTTTTAATGTTGCGACGCCCTCGCATCTGACTTGCTTATTTGAAAAATTGAGTCATTACGCCGCGCCGTTACCAGAGGTTAACGATGCACCGCTTCGAGGCAGTCGAGCAGTACCTAGCCTCGTTCTCCATTACCTTTGTTCTCCAACTAACACGTACATGGGACGTAAAAAAAAATTTTGATCGTGACGAAACTATTATTGTAATTTGACAAAACACACACACACAGTGCTGCATATATTGAGAAAATTATTACGCGAATTAGTGACATTTAAATAAAAAATATTTAAATAAACATGTATTATAAATATCACGAATTATTCGTCAAAATTGCTATCTGCAATAAAGCAACAAAATCTACTGATGATTTCATGCCGGGATACGGATTTTTTCTTTCTAATGTTATACTTAATACTTTATACTTAAACCTTCGTTTCCCACGGTTCGCGAACTCTGCAAGAGCTGAGGCAAAACCGTGACCATGATGTTACCTCCGCACTTTTGCCAAAAATAATGTAATAACGTCGGTTGCACGCAGAGACGTGCTCCAGCGAGTCGCTTTATAACATCCTAAATTAAGACCTATCTTCTCTCACCCTACTACCTATTCCCGCCGCTGGACAACCCGAATGTCTCGCAGGACGGTCTCTCCCGCAATTTGGCGAAATTACAGGGTGGCGTGGCATTGATTAGGGGGGGGCGATTAAACAATCTAGGCCTCCCTGGTAGAACTTCTGGGAGGGCGAGGACTACTCTCTCTCTCTTACGAACGCGGCGTGTCTATTCGGCGTTGCGCGTACCCTCCATCTCACCCTTGCTCTCTTTTCTCCTTCCTGGAGCGAGGAGCGCCCGCTCGCGCAGGCAGATGATCGCCTTCGGGCCATGCACTCAAAATGAAGCAGTTATACGACCGAACTAATAACATATTTAGGAGGGCGAGCGTATCCCCACCGAAATGCGCTCGCGACCTCCCAAGACGGGCACGCTTCCAGGGCGCGCGTCGCGTCAAGCTGGATCGAGGGCAAGCACGAGATCGATCCCCTCGTGAGAGAATCCCTTGGCATACTAAAATAACAGTTTGATCGCCATGGAAGAATATTAGTATTCATGGAAATTAGCTTTTTTTGTTAGAACGTGTAGGAAATCACGTTCATACGTTATATATACACAATACGATTAAATATTAAATCAGCATAAATGTAATAACGTCATATTATAACTAGTGTGCTATTTTAAAATTAAAATATATATTTGTAATGTCTCAAAAAAATATTTTTTATCAATGTTTATAGGACACGAATTAAAAATATTTTTTGAAGCACGCGAAAATATGGCAAAACTGCCTGACAAACGTTGGACGAGACCTTATTTTGAGGATGGATATACTCCGCACAGTAACCGCATCGTTTTTTCCCCCATTTTCGAGGATAAATCCGAGACGGGCGAGTCGGACGAGAAACAGGCCCGACAATGCCTCTGGTTTCCATGGACTTGAATTCTCCACAATACAACCGAAGGCGCCCTTTGTCGGCGTCCAGCTTTTACCAAGTCACGACGTTTACGGTCAAGCCGGACCACCAGCACGTGCCAACCAACCTGAAACACATGTTTCAACTTTCGCAAGACCGTCCTGTACCCACGGTCAGTGGGTGGCTGCGGACGTCAGCGAATATAGAATCACGTAGGCCAAGAAATGCTCCCAAAAATCTTGAGCTTCTAAAAACACAATTTAATAGAAAAAAAAACATCGTTAAGGAATCTTTAAGCCGGATACGCCACGATTAGGCTACCAAAAATGGTAGTTATTAAAAAAAGATTAACCGAAATATCTCTTTTATTCTCTGGACATAGAGCAAATTTATAATAAATATAATATCAATTGCATGTCACGCTCACATTTTTACTATCGAATATTTGGAACATTGTTATGAGCGCGGTACGCAAAAGCAATTAACTCGGCGGAGTTAATTGGCACAAATAAAATCGTATGCTGCTCAAGCGTTACGGCGAGCGTTACGACTGTAGTTCTGGAAGCTGCATGTAGCACGGCCTGGGTGGCGAGTTGATTAAAATTTGAATTAGCCTAAATCCGATACACACGGACACACCTCTCTGAAAACGCGGCAAGCTTGAGCGTGTGTTGTCTTCGCTCTAAGTGCTATTAAATTTTAATCACTGAGACGAAGTTTGGTAGACCACCATCACATTTTATGAAAGTATGATATTTTATGCAAATATATTCAATAATAACCCATGAAGTGATGTCTTCGCACATCTTTCGGATCGATCCGATCAAATATACAAAAACACAAAAATAAGAGATGTCAAGTATAATATGACTGAATGCAGCAACCGAAAACAAATTAAAATTTTCTGCTCTACCTTTCTTAAAGCAAAAATGACAAAGTTTCATGCAATTTCAATAAAAACATTTTAATATCTCGCGTAATAAAGTCATCATAAAATATTATTTAAATCATGGCTAATGAGAAACTCACTTTAGGATCTTCATATGTTCCACTTATAATAACCGTGTATTTGTTTGCCACTAAAATTTATCATTTACGTCATACGCGACCACTCCTCCCATGCGCATTTAATTCGATCAGGTTATTCGAGACGGGCGGATCTCTTACATGGTGATTAAATGACCAAATATTCGACGATCCGCTTTTGCAAGCATCAGGCGAGGTATGGTTGTTTTGGGTGGCGGATCGATTAAAGCATGAATTGGCCTAATTTCGGTACGCATCGTCTAAAATCATAATTTAATATCGTCGCTAAATGTAACGACGGTCATTTCGAGGGAATGTTGTTTTCGCCTACCAGAGAACGTTCCCTGACGCTCGTGAACTTTTAAACTGCTCCCAGCCACGCATGTACGGACCACACACATACATGAGGATAGACGCTGAAAGCCGTTTACGAAACTCCACTCGACTGAGCCGGCCTGCGTAATTGCGTGTCTCGCGTGTGTATCGAGATGAAAAGCAAATTTGGCTTTTACGGGGGATAGCATTGAATCGTGTCGCGCGCATTCCTCCGAATTTAATTCCCCTCGATCGAGATGGAGATATAATCTTTACCGATACGTTCACTTTCTAATTTAAATTGGCAAACAAAGAAAAAATAACAAATAAACATTTTTCAAAATAATTATAAAAGAATTTTTTATTAAAAAAAATAGTCTCGTAGCATTACATCCGTGTTATATAAATAAGACTATATAATTAATTTATGATTAAAGATGTAGTAGTCGCAACAACATTTCTCGGAGTATCCTGTCATAAATCAAGTATCATGCAGTATTATAAAGGGAATGTTCAACGTTGCAATGTGAGAAGACTGCGTGATGTCTCATAATCATATTATTAAATACTTTAACCGTTAAAGGATTTACCAACATTTCAACGTCCACATCGGCGAAATCTGATTGCGACAAGCTTATCGTTCGCGAGTAATCTCGACTTCTGAATGTGCACGCAATCATGGTCACTGCGCGTCAGAGAGAGAAACATAAGTCTGCCCCATCCTGAATATTGTTATTCCAAAGCAGGTGCACACATTCCACAAACAAGACTTCCAGTGAATTTATTCGATCTCTCGTTCATTCGCTTACTTTTCGGCCATCTCACGCGTTTCCGTTCTCATCGTTCGCGAACGATAATAAACTGTAAAAAAGCGAAAGCACGACGAATCGGCGTAACGAACCGACGGCAGAAGGTTGATATATTTACTGACTTGATCGGCTTATCGGTCGCGCGTATCGGTTCCTCCCTTCTCACACAAACAAACGCGAGTTTTCTGCTGATCGCGGCGACCGCCCATGTCGACGGCCCGGGTATCGGCCGGCAGAATCGAATCGTATTATGAGAATTTTATCGGCATACCCCGTGCCCGCGAAGATCGCGAACAGTGCCGAGTGTCGAGTTGTATCGGAGCGCTAATTGCGAGCCGCTTCTTCGGACGCCGGGGCACAACGAGTGGTGTACGCGGCTCGTTAAGAGGCGGATCTCCAAGGCGGATGAGCCGCGGTCATGTTGCCGAAAAAATTCTGCGAATTACGACGGGCCCCGGGGACGCGAGACGCGAGTACGGACTGGACAAAGGATTTTTTCTCTGCAAATATTATTGTGCGCAACGATGCATTCGTTGCCGGAAGACGTCGACCACCGGGCTGGACAATAAATTAATGGTTAAGACAGACACGCTCTTAAGACACAGACGTTGCAGTCAAAAAGTTTGAAAAATATAATATTTTTTAAGCAGGTGAAGGAACAGGACCCCCCTCTTCACCCTAGATACCGAATAGCTCATTGTCAGTAAGATTGAACCGATGAAAGTGTTTTGTATAAAACAGATACCATTTCGCAGATGCCATTTATATATCGTAGTTTAAATTTTTTTACCAAGACATGAAAGAAGTAGTTAATTTTTTAATTCTTCGATTTAACAGCACAGTCGTAAAGTGCTATTTAAAGCTTGGATATATCTCGTGAGAGACATACGACCTTGCATCGAAACCTCACGAGGATATACAATTTATAAATGCTGTTTCCAAAACGACGGCCGTCCGATGCCGTCAAATTCCGCAGAACAAATTCCGCGCAATATGGGCGATTTTTATCGCTCTCGGTGGTGCCGAGAGAGATTATCGAACGAATAAGAAGAAGAAAAAAGGAATAACACGTGCATCAAAAATCGCAACGGCGGGAATTCCGCTCTGTCGTTTCGCGTCCATATAGATCCAAAGTGTAGAGGGAACGGGGGTCGAATCGCGGATACTGGGGGCCGGAAAGAGGATCCCACGAGTGTTTCCACTTATAATAACATTCCGAAACACGTAAATACATTCGAGTGGCACGGCGCGCTGCTGTAGGTCCACGGTAGGGAAGATGGTCCGGTCGGCAATCGCTGGTTAAAGCCGGATCTACCAATGGCCGACGTTAGCCCCGTTTGCGGCTACCAGTTGTCGACGGCCTCAAGCGTGGTTTCGGTAGAAGTGTTTTTTCTTTCCTGGCAACCTGTCGTGCTCGCTAAGAAACTTTGTGATGTCTCGATGACGGCGACCCCGATTTCAGAGTATTTTCATTACGGGCGAAAGGTCCTGTCACCCGAAAGGCAGACGATAATTCCCTCCATCCACTTCTTACGGAACGCAAAATATAATATTTTATTACTGTCTTACAAAAAAGTAAAGAAACGTGAGATTAATTGATACCTACTGATATTGTGAAATTGCCCGTCGCGCTACGCGCGGCACAAAAAATTCATTACGCGTGAAATCGTGACGAACGCACCTGTTCTCGAGTTATTAAACACAAACAGCCGTGTATGTAGTTGGGATTTATGTCACGATGACATTTATATTCGAAAGGCATTTCGTATTAATTTTCGCTTAAACACGTATTAAATAAACTTTGCTCGAGATAAATCACTTTTATTTACGTCCATCGAATATTTATAAATATGCGATTATTGATAGAAATATTTAAAAAATGTGTTGTCTCGATCCTGAATTATAGGATCGATTTCAAATGTACTAGCCTAACTAGCCGAATCTATCGTATCGTAAAACATTCTCAAGAAAGTACGATAACTGATATAAATCGTTCGATAAATCTTGATGTGAAACTTTTGATAATCCCGATTCATAATCAAATTAATGTCATAAGAATACTAATATTTATATGCAGAGATAAGCCGATTATTGGATCGCTAATCAGATATGCTACGGAAGAATTCGGGATTGCCACGTGGTATTCTCTGTCCTTTTAGAGCTGACACGTTACAAAATGTTCTTCGTGGAACATTTGTCGGAAACAAAGATTTGTTAACCAGTTACTTCTTTGTTTTGGTAAAAAACAGTAAAAGCATGGCTCGCAATGGTTGGTTTTCGTAACTAGAGGAATCGCTTGCAGCGATCGCTTCCTCGTCTGGCAACTCCGTGGTCAGCAAAATGCACACTTGCTATACCCGCGAATTACGAGGACCAGGAGCCGCCGCCATACTTTTGATTTGCAAGTAGCCGGACACCACAGAACTTCTATTTTGCAAAATAGAATTTAATGAAGATTACACATGTCGTACCTGTCAATCGCCGGCCCGCAATGTTATACATTACACAAATATTAGGCTATGAGAAATGGTATAATGCTCTACTGGTATCGCAAAAGAAATTCTTCATTCTTTTTCTTTTGCTTGCATCTACTACTATTTCGACTGTAAGAATGTTATTGAAACGTTCGTTCAGAGTGCATATAACGATTAGCTCTGTTAGAATGCATTTCTTTGAAGTTGAGACCTGAAAGAAGCTTGTACGACACACCGCCCGGAAGGAAGTTACACGGATTACAAAGACCGAATACCGCCCAATGGTCAATGTATAATGTCCATCATCCCTCCCTTTCTCTACATTTTTCGTAAAATCATTCAAGTGTGCAAATTCTCAAGATTGTTGACCACAAATAGCGAATGTCTTTGTTCACACTAAAACTACTTTGTCTTGTCATTGTACCAGCTGCCTCGAAAAATGCTTGTTCATCAACCGATCACCAAAACACCAATATTCAAAGAGAACAAACCACAAAACGAACCACTTAAAGAAACCGCATTGAATAACAGAATATCGCTCTTTGAATTTGACTATAGGAATTTGCTCTGAAGGGTAGGATATGATCCAACCAAAAAAATCCCTATAACTTAATTTAGCAAAATATATAACAGATACTTAATATACAACGATACTTTCATCACATTACCGAAATACATATTATGTAAAAAAAAAAAATAAATAACATTTGAAATTGATAACTGTTTTTTCATAAAACACATTAACTATTTATAAAGCAAAGATAAAAACTTAAATTTGAAATTTTATCGTCATAAAACAATAATACGTTTATTACCTACGTCGCAAGCGGAGATATTTTATTACTTATTACTTTCGCCGCATGGCTAGCTGCAGATTTTATAGAACACTAAATCTTTCTAACACGCGGTACGCAGTATTTATAATCGCGGATTTCTACGTTCGTCGGGCGTGCAATTTATTAGCGCGTTTTCTACAGTAAAGAACGGACACGGCTCGTTTAAGCGCGCGAACGTTTATCTTTGGTTTCATCGAGGTCTTCGAGACGAAAACGATGTCGTCCGGAGGATTTAAGGGGACTTTAAGCACGGTTCGGACCAACCACGAAGGCTTGCCTAAAACAATGTAATTGCCGCTCATTTGCCAGTCTAGACAAACTCTGACGACGAGACAGCAACAAATATCCGGTCTAACCTGTCGCAACGGGTCGAACCTTCTTCTTAATAATGACGTAATTGCTTAATTTCTGTTTTCAGTCGCGGATGAACGGCTGCTACCGAGTCACTTATTAAAATCTCAAAATCCTGTCCGGTTCTGTCTTAATTAAGCGTTGGACCCGACCCGTCCGAAGTCTGTCCCTTGAACTGACTATAATTTGATGCAACTGCGAGTTGCAACTCGCTTTGAGGTCCCAATTTGTGCTGCTGGCCACCCCAAAAAATAAAGACCGGAGCGAAAGCAAGTTGGGGTATCGTAAGTGAGCCTTGGCGATATTTAATTACGCGTAATGATCATGCAGGAAATTACATCGTTGTCGAATACGCCATTTGGCGTACATGCATCTTATCGGTCATCGAGGGTGCCGCGCGAGCAAGAAGCAAATGATATTCCCAATTAATAATTAAGCTAAATTAGGGATGAATGCGATCGTTTTCTACCGCGTGCGCGCAGTTACGTGCACGCGACGAATCTTTGAAACGCTTGTTTCGTCGTCCTCGCCGTTTTCTCTTGCATTCATTCGCACAGCTCGAACGTCGCCAGGTGGCCCTTTACACCTCTCTTTCTCTCTCTCTCTCTTCTTTCTCCTTTTTTCTTCAAAGAAAACGGGCTTTGGCCGAGATCTCGCAAATCTTTGGATCGGATATATTTTTCTGCGTCGAAGAACTGGAATTTACCGTCTGCGAACGCGCGTGGACGATACACGAGAGTGTAACAAAGACAAATATTTACTCGAGCGCGAGTGCGGAGCCGATGGTAATCCTCGGATCGTTCCTCGGTGAAAATGGTGAATGACCTCGGTGAACGACGCGCGATATAGATCTCACACGGCGGGTGAGACTACCTGTCCCCGTTTGTCGATACACAGCGCCTGGGTATGAATCGCCCGGAAAACGTGGACGGGTTTTACTTAATACCGTGGATTAGGGTTTAAACCCCTCTATCGGCCATTCATTCGAGGGTACAATAAACGTGCCGACTGTAGAGGGAATTATTCTTAAGCGAGCCTCGGGTCCGCGCTCCACGCGCACCGCGCACCGTCGCTGCATCGGCAGGTACAATGATCTTTCGTAACCGGGCCGGAAGTGACAGAATGCAGGGTGCAAGCGGTTGAAGCGCTGAATCTGTGTCACTGGCGTTTGGAATCGTTTGGACGAGCGCGATGCACGACGGTGAAATGAAGAGCCTCGAACGTGTTGCGCGGTAACGATGTAAGGATGTAACAACGTGCAATTTCTGTAACGAAGTAAATCTGAACACATTACGGCTTTTCACCACGAGTCGAAGTAAATTACCTCATCATCCGAATGACCTTCATTCATTGCCTCGTTGAGGTGTATATGATTAAACTATGTGCCGGAAAAAATCGCTCAATCGATCGATTGCATGGCCGACTTTGTAAACGTCTCGACAATCTCCATATATTATGGTCAACGGTATCCGGCTCTCTTGTCCTGAATATGCGGGATTGAGATTACATATCCAGAACGTGAGATTGTTTCAGAAAACTGGACGCTTCTTGATTCAAAATAAGTCGCGTACGATTAGCATCTTGGAGGAGGAAGAAGAGCTTAGCAGTATGTAAAAACAACAGTATTCACACAAGAGAAATAAAATACAAACGAATTCAGAAAACTCGTGCGGGCTGATAAGAATTAATAAACCATCGCGTACGTGAAAAACCATATTTTGTAAGATTATCGCAAAACCTGCAAACCATTTTGTGCGCGCATCGTTCTCGCAAAATGATTGTTCATTTGTTCATTAGCACGAGAGATGAGACGCTTCTTACAGCATTCACGCACTGAGAAAAAAAAATTTGTTAATCCCAAGAAATGTTTAGTCCGATACGTTCAACTAAACATTTTAGTTAATTAAATAAACATTAGTTAAATTAATTAATTCTTGATTAAAGAAACTAAATAAATGGTTGAAACAACTAATGTTTAGTTAACTAACTAAAATGTTTAGTTGAACGTATCGGACTAAATATTTCTTCGGATTAACAATTTTTTTTCTCAGTGCGACATAATTATTATAATTTTAAATACGCATCGCTATTAGAAAAACGTTATCATAGGTGATGATACTATGATACCATGATTTTGGAAATATTTCTAAATAATATCTATAATAAGTAAGTACATAATATCTACTGAAAAAATTTGCGTCTAAATATTTGGAAAGATATTAATTTATGTTGTATTACTTTTAAATAAATTCTTTTATAAGAATTTCTTTTTGTAAAATAAAAATTAAAATTTACGAATACCAAGTTGTACTATCTGCTTGAATAATTATTGCTACCACATGTTGTACATTTCAGTTCGAATATGGCGATACTATAATGGTTTATTCGCACAAAACGCGGCCGAGAACGCGCGACCGCTCGAAATTTTCCCGCAGCGAAGAAGATACGCGTATCGCGGCGCAAAAACAATGAGCATCCGACACGGTACATATGACTCGGAACGAATTCGCTAATTCGCAGCAACTCCTTAATTACAACACGGGCGAACTCTATTCGCCGACTACCGTTTAGCGCTGCCGGGTATGCGTATCCGGGCTCCTATAAATCCGAGGCTGTCCGCCGGCTTAATACCGTGGCGAAATCAATTTACCGTGGGTGGCTGCTATACATATCGGGCCCGTGCTGTAATTAAATTGTTACTTCGGGCGGACCGCACGCCAATCGACATGGGCGGCCACCGAACACCCACACTCGCGCTCCCCGCCGCCGTATTTATGGGCCCTTTATACCCAGAGCGTGTCCTCTATTAATAACGCGGGATATTAATGAATTTGTGAAAGATATCCCCGCTTTATCCGCGTATCCTGGGAAGATCGCGTGGGTGGAAACGTCGTCGTAGACGCCACGTTAAGTCCCCGCTGTCTTCCTTTCCCATCGTAGCCCTTCGTAGGGATCCTTCTTAAGCGCCCACTTTTTAACGGCCGTGTTTTCCATCAACGTGCGAGCACACCCCGCGTGTGTTTCATTAATGAATATTCGAACGTTTTAGATGGGTGAAATATCGTTCGTGGTAAGAGGTAACGTGTTCGGCCGCGCGTACGTGGTAGTGATCCATGGGCGATGTAAGGGCGCGGAGGTACCTTCGATCGCGGCTATTAATCATCGGGGATAGATGTTGTATAATAATTTATCGATTTCGTGATATTATGAATGGAAAATTACGGCGATCGATTATGGATTCTCTGCCTCTTGCTCGTACATGGCGATGCAGAGATTATACCGCGTGGCTTTCTGTGCGTGTTATACCCACCTATCTTTGTATAATAATAAGAACCAAATAAATCCATATCCGATAAAATACTGCAACACGCGTATCCAAAATGAATCTTTCGTTAACGAGTACCTGACAAATATTTTTAATCGTATGAAATATATCACGGATTTTCCTCGCATTAGGTATTCTGTGTGAAGAAAACACGCGACATTCTCCAAGCCCTCCTGACGTCGCTCCGCAAGTTTCTTGCAAAAAGATATTTTTCTATGTGCAACGTTTATTTTTAGTAGCTTATTTTCCGCCGTTAATGAAGAAGCGAGCTATCAGTGTTCTTCTTGGCGGGCGACGTAAAATCACGGTTTTACCTCATACTTTGGCACCGCGCGTGCTTTTGCGGTCACCTCGGCCGTTCGTTTACATAAATCTTCGTCAGTGGGAAGCGTATACGTTCGTTTCGAAACTCCATTAGCATTCGTAGGCGGACTGTCACGCGTCGCGACGGGAAGAATCGCACGTGTCATAAATATACATACGCGATCGGTGTGGATTCGTGCGGTCGCTTCCTTGCTTTTAGCTTATCTGTGCTGTCCGTGGGGCACCCCGAATCCAGAACGTGAGAGGGTTCGGAGTGCCCGGCCACGTCCGATAATTGGTAAGGGTAAGCTCAGTCGAGTGATGTTTGTTTGCTCGACCGTTACATAAATAGAACCGATAACCCGCACGCATTCTCGTAGGCGCCATAGAATTCAGTATAAGAATTCCCCAATCCGCTATTAAGTATACACGAGTCAGAAAGTTCTTTACAAAGGACTTTACAAAGTAGAAAAATTTGAATCAGTTCTCTTAAAAATAATACTTATGATTACTAAAACGTTTTAAATAATACTTATGATTACTAAAAAAAAAGCAATTGAATTGACGGAGATTGTTTTGTCAGTTTATTGTCACGAGTGCACGGAACCGTCGATTATCCTCGTAATTTCGATATATTATCGAAGAAACTGTGAGGAAAACCGAAACGAAAAAATTCGGCCGCATTACAATCTGCATTTTTCCCGCGGCGCGGCCGAGCGCGTTCCCAAGAAGAAACGCCGAGGCGCAACCGCAGGAAACGAAAAGTTCGCGTTATCATTAACTCCGTTTTTCCCCGTGCGTCATCCGTTAGAGAGCCGCGCGAGATCGGCGGCGCAGTTTTTAGCGCGGTTTATCGACCGGATGTCGAGCAGGAGAAACGCTCAACGGCGTGCACGATACCGCGCCGTAACATCTTTACTCCGGCTCGCCGCTGATTGGCAGCTGAGCGCTTTGTACTCGCACGACTTCCTGAAAACTTGGTGTATAAATCACGCACGCATCCCGTATACAATTTATTCGCCGTAAAGCGGACCCGCGAGTGTGCGTGAGAAAGTACACGCGAACGCGTGAGGACGCTCTCACGCGACACTGAAAACGATTCGCCCTCTAATATATAATGATGCAGACCGTGCACGTCATTTTCTTATCACGTATATAATTCTACAGATATTGACAGACTTATTGAAATTGCAGTCGGAACTCAATCAATGTCACGCATCAACGCCCGCCGATCGCCAATAATGACAAGTTAATTAATCCCCGAGGACTGCGGGAGTATCATCGGTACCCTCGTCCAAGTCCGTATAAAACAGCAAGAAGGAATGCCAGGTGGCGCGGATAAAAAATACCGTTTCTCATTATCATAGCAGCACGGAATGACGAACGTTTTGCGCATCTCATCCACAATTCCAGCAACATTGTGTTGTCGACGTTTGAGTACGCTCAGGCGCGCGTTCTCACGTAACAGCTAAAAGCAATTACTACGCTTCTTCTTCTTGGCCTGCAAGATCGGTATGCTTGGTATGTAATTTCGTCCGGAAGAACAAATAATCGACAATAAAACGCATAATAACCGCGCTACGAAGCCGGCACGGACGAAGAAGAACGGAGACAAATTGAACGTCATGACGGTTTTGACGATACGGAACAAAAGGTGAAATGAGAATGCGGCGACGCGGATGCGCGGTTCCTCTTAATTGCTTCTCATCATTAAGTGAATCCTCACGTCACGCACTCCGCAGTGTTGCAGCAAAAGTAGAAGCGAAAGTTCGACACCGCCGAAGCGTTTCGTGCACCATGACAGATTCATGAGATCGATCCCGGGGCGATTATACCAAGCGCACACAGTACTCTCCCGATGAATCTTCTCCTACCCTCTGCCAACGTCACGCAGGCTGAACTTCGAAATTCTCATCGGCGGTGATACACAACGTATAGGCAATCGTTTTAATTCGCCCCACGGCGTGCAATTTAGCGCGTTCCTCGATCATCGGTCGAGCCATAGCCTTGTGTCGAATCAAAAATCGCGGACGCCACGTCGGCGGCTAATCGCCCGAGGAATAGCTTTAACGGGAGCTATCTCTCCCTCTTTCTTTCTCTCCCTCTCTCGGATATCCACCTGCCGAAAGAGCAATAAAGTGCGAGATTACGCGACCGCCATTAATGCGAGCGCAAAACTAATTAAGTCGGGCGACACGAGATCTCCTCGGGACATTCATGCTCGAGTAATTTCGGTGCCGGTGCCCAAAGAAACGAGAGACGCGCGCGGTCGCGCGCAAACGTGCGGCTTTAATTATTTATTATTGTACTCGGCTATGTGTAACGTGTAGGCCCCGCGTTGGCCATTATACGGGGCCAGGTGGTTTCGCCGGATGGATATTAATCGGCCGACGATTTGAAATCCCGGGATTGCTGCGAGGCTATAGATATTCGCGTTCATGCGCGTTAACAGTAATTACGATCCATTTGTATATCAATGCGCGTATTTGAATAAATTACCAGACGCTCCTTTTTCTGCTTCGAAGGTGGCGGGCTGCCTGCCGTTGTGCGCCAGGGATATTTGTCAAGCTGCTCGCATTCGCTGCGGTCATTTGGGAATCGATGACTCAATTAAAATTCTATATACTAAGCACGGGGCTCAATTAGGCCCGCTTGTGTGCGCTGGCATTTAAATAATGAGTAAAATAAAAGACACGTTTAAATTTCGGAACGGATCATTTTGTGACGTCTGAAAAATATCTCAGCGCTTATAACGTTAAGGAATAATTCTGTAAATTAATTTATATATTTTGGTTCACTTTTCTAATTTTCCTAACACGCGAGGTCAATTTCGCGATCAATTACCATTGAAAAAAGACCTACCCTGCATTGTGTAAGCGAGAAAGACTGGATCGCACAGCCTCGATTTATGCCAGAAAGAGAGAAGTAGAGAAAGAGCGCGCCAACTTCCGGCGGTCTGCGTTCCGTCAGCGTTATTATCGGTAGGTTTACCTCTATATCGGACGCCGATGCTCCTCGCATGAAGAAGAATCCGGCAGGGGCTATTCTGCCGATTTGACACAGTTTCACCGTGAAGACAGCTTAAAGGATACCGCGTGAGTTACGACCGCCGGCGGCGGTTATCTCCCGCAGCTGGCATAATAAAATTGAAATCGCATTGTGCCGCGGCACTCCGCGGCCGCGCAGCAATCAACGTTACTTTTATCGTTCAGAGAAACGTTACCGGTCAGCTGGCCTCGGGTAACTACTCGCGCCTTCGTTGCTCGCGTACTCGTCGCTGCCCGTGTTACGAGCTCTACGCACTCGCCTCGTAAAAGCGAAATCTCACGAAGAATGACGAGTCGATACGCGACGATAAAACGCGTCTCCTCGGCGTCTAATCGCGACTTTATCGTGCCTTTTATAGCGAATGACGTTCGCAGCTCGTACCTGTCAAACACAATTTTCGAGGAGAGCACCGCGAACTTTCTATCTCGATGGTCGAAGCTTATTTACAAGCTTGTAAAACCATGATAACTAACAAAACCAGAATTTTTAAACGTTATTAATATATGGCTATGTTAATCGTATTTTCCGTAAGGATATTGCTTCCGCTCTAAATAAAAACGGTGGTAATATTACAAACTGAGTAATTGCGATAACGAGAAAACTCTTATTTTTTTAAAGAAAGAAGACATATTCTACGAATAATATCTGATTTAAAAGTTATATCTATGTAAATGCAGTATAGCAAGGAAAGTAGTATTAACTGCAAGAATTGATCGAATTTCGTACATGTTACGACCGTTAGATACAGTGCTGTGAACAACAAAAATGTAATATCTTCATTATCTATAAATCTAATGAAATAAATCAAGATGCCTAAAAAAATTCTTCGATTTTTCATCAACTTGTGAAAGAGACCTACTATCATTTCTGCTTCTAAGTATTTAATTATAGAAGAAGATATTAACTTCAAGGATATATGCTGACAGTGATCGATGATCGATATAATGATCTAACTTATCATTCAAGGAAATGAGGCAGTCCGCTACAAAACGTTGCCAGCATCTTTATGTCTCCACGTTTTTGTAAAATTTATTATGGCTCGTGTAACTGGCGCTACTACTAATTGCATGATTTATCCTCTTCATTACACAGACTTCCGCGTAACTTATGCATTTAATTTCACTATTTTTTGCTACATCAACGTCGGCCTTGCTGTCAGCGTTTTGCAGCCTTAGCTATGCTTGGCTGCACGCAAGAACCACATATGCAAATCATGCTCCAAAATGTGAACAGGCTAATAATATCTTAATATTTTCGTCAGAAACTGAAGTGTTTTACAAAACGTTATACATAGTGTATCAAAAAGATTTACGTAAAAGCAGAAATAACGTAAAATAGACAAGTTATTCATTTATCCTACAAAATATCGATCATTAACGCGTTTTTTTCAACTTATGTCTTAATTTATATTAAAGTAGAATAAAACGATAACGTTTAATCAAAGAACATATGTCATCTTACATATGTCTGCCATTTTATTCTAGCACCGTTAGCTTAAAGAATATAAGTACAACCATTTTTGTAATTCAAACAGGTTTTGCATCGTAACAGGACTACCAATCATGCATTCCGTCGGTGAAATCCAGAACAATTTTTAATGATGTCTTAATATGTTATCGTGCAAATTGCAATCTCCGCGCCGTTACGCGAAGACTTTAATAATCATCTCTCGTCGGATAGATTAATTAACAACGATTAAGGATGATTATTAGTACGCATTCGGGGTTCTCGTTATCACCCTATAAATACATCGGTGGATAATTTTTGCGCATAAATCGCGACAGACCGGTCTTTATGATCGGTAACACCTTCTTCGCAGCTACGTGCTAGTTTCTACTTGACGATACCAGATTATAACTCTTCTAGATCATTGGTTACCCAGTCTATCCATTGCTTAGTTCAGCTTAAACAATTATCGATTCGAGTTGTCACATGATTCAAGATCGGTGCTTTCGAAATTGCTTTAACGAGATTGTATATACGCGAACCTGTCGGTGTTACTTGTCTAAAAAAATGTAGATAATAATTATGGCTAGAATAAATAATTACAATATTTTAAACCTAAATAAAACTTGTTTCACTCGTGCGCGAGTAAATTTAACGGGTTGTATTAGTTGAATCATAAATGCGTTATATAAGATATGTCCGTGCACTTCACTAACGTCACCGTAACTGAAATTGTCAAAAGGGATGATTTTGTTGGAAGGACGTAGCTCCTTGAAGCGAAGTGTCAACAAAGAGCGGCTTCCGAGATATAAAAGCTCACTAGTAGCATTGTGTATAAGGGTGTTTAGGGTAGGTAGTGTGAATTTCTCTAAAGGATTGCCAGGACCTGGCGGCGTTCTTGAGGAGTCGTTTCCCATCGTCGGAATAATGCCGGCAAAGGAATTAAGAACCCGTAAAATGGTGCAACGGGCAATAAATGCCTTTTCGCCAGCTGCCCGTGGTACCATCACCCGCTCCATTTCCCCCTCGCCCCTTTCCCAGCAATCCGCCCGCGCCCGCTTTGATTTCCTCTCTATCCAGGATTTCAGGATTTAAGAACTGCAATTATCCACGTTGCATCACCGTAACTTTCATCGTTTTTTCGAAACGCACGCGATGGCTGACGGCTGCAGAATTAAGGCTAACTGAATCTCCTCTGAATATTATCGTGTGGCGTTGGAGTCCCGCTGCGTGAAAAATTGAATCGATAACTCGATCCAAATATTTTTACGATGCGTAAATATCCGTAAAGGCATGCGATTATTTAAATCGATTTCACGCGATGTCCATAGCGATATGTTAATTTCCTCCAAAGGCAAAAGATTGAACGATCAAGAGAGAGCGCGATGTAATGCCATTATCGGCGCTTTGTCTCATATTCTCGATGCCTATCATTGCGGATGTTATTATATTGGTAAGATAATTACGGTCGCGCATTATCTCGATCACCGCGACTTTTTGCGCCGACTTTCGCCAAAGGAATACAAAGCGGCGACGAGACGCAAATGCGCGGGTTACGCGGGCGCGAAGTAATTTCAGGGCGAAAGCCCGCAAAAAACTGGCGCAAATTAGTTAGCATAAGGGGGAACTGTCAGCTTGATTAACTCTGTACGACGCGGTGCCTCGAGGATAACTGCGACTGCTGCGAAAGCGGTCGGGCACCGGAGCCCCGCAAAAAGCGGGCTTAATTTAATCTACACGACACACTTTCTCGCACCCGGCGGAAGTGCCTATTTGCGAGGCGCACAAGGGAGCCGTTTATACGCGACCGGCGTCGCGACGCGACGGCGTATTTCCGCGCGTCTACGTTTCATCGATCAGCCGGACGCGTAGCGGCGACGTGAAAGAAAAGCGACGACGACGTTGCTTGTGATCCTCTCGCGGGGACCCCGACTACTCACGGAGGTCGCGTCTACCCACAGCACCGTGATTCCCCCTAGGTCGAATTACGGAGGGAACGAAGGGTGGACGATTCGCGCAAAGGGACGACGGACGGAGGACTAATTAATTGCAGCAGCGGAGGAGGGAAGACACAGGATGACATGCTGCGGGAGTCTGGAAGTGGACGGTCGGTAGCTCGTTAAATTTTAGGGACGTGTAGATCGAAGCGACTCCCGTACATTTACACTGAAACGAGCGCGACGTTGGCAGTACGAGCCTGATTGAAATCTATCAGCAAGCGCCTAATTTAATTAGGTGCGCGCCGTGTCTGGTCGTTGCGGGAGAGCGTTCGCTCGGAAGACCCACGACAGAACTTCTGTGCGAGGCGTAATTCCATGCAGTAGCCGGACGCTCGCTTCAAAGGAAAACCCTACGGCTATCTTTGCCTCGGAATTCAATGGAATCAAAATTGCGAGAGAACTCAAACATATAATCGCTATAATCGTTAATAAAGGACACGCTAATATCACGCACCTGTCTAAAATCATAAAATTTATTTTCTCAGCGTGATGTCGATCGAGGAATTCACGATTGAATTGTTGTATCGACATTTCGCAACTATGCCGTTTTTCCGTACTTTTATCGCACGACGCGCACGAATAATGCGATGCGATTTCGAGTCACGAGCAGGGCCCCCTCGGGAGGGAAAAGGGGTTAAAAATAAGTGGTCTTGCTCGCAAGTTTGGCTCGGGTATGCACGGTTATCCGGCTCGTTTATCGTGAGTCGCAAGAGAATCGTCCGATCGCGGTTCCGGGTACACGCGGTCCTCACGTGTCCTCCGCATTGAGCATTCCGGGCCGGTACCCGTGTCACACCGAAATCCTTTTCCTCGGGATATGATTCATTGTTGTACTCGAAGACCACCCAGCGGAGTACAGTGTGCTCTGAAATCCTCGTCGAAGAGAGCCCGAGATCGATACGGCGACGTGCGCCCACGCTCGCTCGCCGCTTGGCAATGGATGATGCACTGTCAGGGGCGGATTGGACCCCTAGATACAACAGGCTAGGAGCCTTTTTACATATCGACTTGTCAGCTTTAACAGATTTATATATTGCATAGATCCCTCTCGAAAAGCAGCCTCTCCAGAGTTATATTACGTATTATGCTATTTGAAGTGATTGTAAAGATTTTTTCGTACCGAGCTCCAACACAATCAATAATATTAGCATGGAATAAAAAGTTCAAAAAAATCAAGATAAACTTGTTCTTTTATTTGTTTAAAACAATACGCGTAATATCAATCACATGGATTATTAAACGAACATGGAGCACGATAAATAATGATATACCAAACAAAAGCTTGAAATTATAACTGTGCAATCGTTAGAATAAAAGTTTTCTTAAGCTGAATCCGCCCCTGTGCATCACACATAGTGAAATGACAGACCTACCTGGAAGCAATCGATACAAAAGATATCGGAATAATCTCGCGGCGCCGGCCGAATTAGAGATCCAGCGAGTCTTTAATTGAACGTCTGAATAATGATAGCTGATCGCGCGATACGACTGTCCAGTCGTCACAAGCACGGCAGTCTTCCTTTCCGAGACCCTGGGTTGTCTGCATCAATATTCAAATAGTCCGACTGGCCCTTTAATTAAACACGACAGATTTCTGCCCCATATTCGGATTTTAAATTCGAAAACAGATTCAGAAATTATCGTTATTTGTGGAGCCAGAATATCTGCATTTTCTCGACATTCATTATACATATATTTTCGAATATATTTAAACGATATCTTTTGCATAGTTAAATTTCGATAAAAAGATACATCTCTCGCGATTATAAATCATACAAACGAAGAAGAATGAAGCGCGCACAAGTAAATTATTTATCGACGATAATAGTCTGCTTGATATCTCGATCAGCGTCACAATTATGGCCGTTAGAGATAAGTGATTGTGCTTTCTTCGCAAATTCATCATTGGCACGTGAAATAATTGATAGCTCCGCGTTTTACGTTCGTCGATTGTATCAAGATGACGAGAAACCGATAGCCTTCAACGTACTAAGACGTACTTTATCGAATATCTGAATCTATGCTTGTACTTGACATTGCACAATAAAAAAATACGCGAATACTGAAAGTAAAATTATTTCCTAATTTTTATCAAAAAATTAATAAATATATATTTAAAAATACAAATTTATCTAAAACTGTAGAATTTTCAGATAAATTACATTACAGCAATTAATAATAAAGAAGCAGAAAAAGCTGTAATCGTCGCGGGAACAATAACGCGCTTAATTGGTATGTCGACAGTTAATTGCTGGCGACCAATTCTTTGATTTTCCTTATCCGCGCGACACACGGCGTAACAGGATCGGTTAAAGAAATACAAAAGAATCCCGCGTTCGAGATACCACGCCGCGCGATTGTCAGCGGGATGAAAAACGAGAATTTTCACGGCGATTGCACGGGGATATTGCAAAAAGCGGAAGCTCCGCTAACCTTGATTCTTTCTGGACGAGAATGCCACGTTGCTCAGCGCATGTCCACGGCTGATGGCCGAGAGGCATCGTCGCTATCCGACGAAGCAATTACCGGCCTGTTATCGACGTAGACAAAAAACGGTATGCGAGATGACCGTTAACGGGCATTACGGTTGAAATCGCCAGCGATTCTTAATGAAATCAACATGATGGGTGGCTGCCCCAATCCGGGCATAATCCAATCGTACATTGAATTAAAACTGACCAGAATCGAACGACAGTCGGCGACCGGATAATCACTGACCACGAGAGACATTTGCGTGAATCATTTTCCCTCCCAGAGCTGGTAACGAGCGAGAAGCGAGAGACGAAGACTTCTACCTTACGCTCATTAGCATCTGACGCAATTTCGGCGATAATTTATATCGCGTCCCGCAGCGCCTTTAATTCCAAAATTAATCTCCGACTGAGCACGGCCGATTAATTGGGAATCGAAAGTACGCTACTGAAGGAAATGGTTACGTAAACGCTGTTCTCGAAACGCTAAACAGAATTCAGCGGTGTCAACAATGACGACAATGACAGCGTGACGACAATGACAAATGAACGAGTTGCGAGTGATAGATGGATATCGGAACCTTAATGACCGACGGACGCCGAATGCAACAACATCATCGAGCGCCACTCTATTATTAAACGCGCGAAGCAAATTTCGAAACTCCGTATGTCCTCGATGTAACAAGTCCCAGAGCGTCATTAATTCTACATTTAATTTATATGCGCATTTAATGCACTCTATCAATCATTATTACATATAAAAAGGCAGAAGTTTCTATCTTTTATTAATATATAATCTTCTATTAATTACTGTGTCAAGAAGTCTAGACTTCACTTTAAATAATGTCGAGATATTTCCCGCAACTGGTAGTATTAAATAATATCGAAAGACAGATCCGACAGATGTTCGAACTTCCTACATCGATTACTATGCGCCATTTACCGGGCCGTAGCGTAGGTGCTGTGCTAAAAAGATCACTGGTCACGTCCGCGACAGCATTCAACATCAGGATTCAGAGTCGTCATCCTGTCGTCCGAGCGAGCCGCGACTTTCATTTATCACCGCCGGCATCATCCATCTCTCGCAGCTGGAAATCTCTATTTGCATCCGCGTCTTATCTGGCGTCAGGTTGAATCGCGCGCGGACGACAACGACGGCGCATCGCGAATCAACCACGCGAGTCCTCATAATGCTCCGTCGCATAACGAATCGTTCGGAAATTAACGGTCTACCGTGCCTGCCGGTACCGCCCCGTCATCCGGTAATGGTAATGCGGTAATACGCTTTCCTTTCTCGTTAAAGTGTGATTTAAGCGTCTCGTCCCGAGGGACGTTATGGATGAACGTGCGACGCGCGCGGTGCGCGAATGCGAATTGCAACTTGTGTTGTTCGATATACAGGCTGATTCCTCGCGCGGTAATTTTCTCGCGCGTCCATGCGTAAATAAGCCTCGGCTGAATGCGGCGATGCGATCAGGATGACATTCGTCTTGCCATTTGTCAAACGCTAACCATTGCCATCGAGTTATCGGTCGCGCGAATCAAACTGGAAATCCGATTTTCACATTTAAAAATTCCTGAGGAATTGCAATAAGTACGATTTGTCGCGAGTAAGGGCCATTCTACAGTACGTCGCAAACGATGGCAACTGTTAGTTGAAAAGTGTTATTTCTGGTTGCGCTTGTCAGTTGCGGTTGTCAAAAGAGGGTTGGCAAACTTTTAACTTTTTTGGCGACAGCAACCGGCAATCGGCAATCAGAAATAACACTTTCCAACTAGGTATAGTAGTTGCCATCGTTCGCGACGTATTGTAGAATGGCCCTAAAACTCACTCTCTCCGATAAAATTATGTACCTTTGTTTTCTTCTTCAATCATCGTGCTAAAGGCAGGAAAGGCCAGGGTAATTTCGTAAGAACGTTCTGTACGTGCGCGTCATTTCGCGCGGCACGCTTGATTACGTATATATGTTATAGAGAGAGCGGCACATGTATCACGCGCAGGAAGGATCCGAAATTTTCGGTCGGCTCGACATGCGAGCGGCCGAATCGTCGAAGATTCATGTTATACGACAGCCTTCGTCTTGAAAAGCGATTACATACGGTTCTCGGATTCAAAGAAAACCGGTCGCGCGCGCCGGCGAAAGTTGCCCGTTAATGCTCGCGATCTCGTGATACCGCACGGTAGATTAACTCGTAATTGCGTTCATTATCGTAGGATTCGATTCGGAAGTTTGAGGACGCGCGAGACCCGTGCTCGGCGTATGCGGAAGGCGTATCTTACATGACATCGAAATTAGCATTAATTAATAAGTACAAGATTATATTTCTTGTTTCGTGAGCGCCTCCGACTTACATCAGAGGAAGACACATATTTTATCTCGCGACAAGCATCCCAACTCTTTTGAATGAAATCCGATTATCGGCTATAAAATTCTTATCTCGAAAATATCAATATCGCAGAGTTAATATTTATCGTTTATCAGTTCTATTCATAATATCGGCGTCATACGGCGACATATTTCCAACTACTTGCTCACATTGGCGGCAATGACTTTCCATCGCTGATTATCTTCTCGAAGAGTACATAGAAGACGGTACATCGAAGCTTTCCATCGCAACGCAAACAGATTCCTAATACCCGCACGTCTGTTTACCGATCTGCCACGAGCGACTCGGCTCTAGTTGACATTTAATTTCAACTTCGATCGAAGGTCATACGGAAAATAATTATCTCGTGTGTTCTGATTATCCGTCCGAGTCAACAATTCTCCCTGACAATAAAAGATAACCGCTTAGAGTGACACGGCTCGAGGAGGCGATAATTTATAAGGATACCTTCCGTCTCTTACGAGGGTTACCTCACTTTAATATTAATGGCTACTCCTCAACTCAGCCAAGATTAATAGTAGACGTTCGAGATCGTTCTGCTTATAGGTACGTTCTAGAGCGTGCTAGCGCGCGCGGTACGGGATGTAAAGTAACCGACGTCGCGTGTATAGCTTTGGACATCGGTGATTTCGGGACAATGATTGACGGGCAGCTGCTCTATCGGCGTATAACTTCATCGATTACTCGACGAGGTTGCCAGCCACGCTGACCTAACGTGCCGGTTCGGTCGTCCATGGCTACAGTAGAAAAAAATTTTCGATTTCATAACCAATGATTACTTTTAGGAACTTTAATGGTGTGGCCATTACTCTTGCTCACACTTGCCTCCTGTAATTTAATACATCGACAGAAAGTGCCGCTTTATATAACGTAATTCGGAGTTAGTCTCGTGACTTTGGAATATGTATAAATATATGCATGTTAATTTATTTCCTTATTTTAGTTATTAATTTATTTCCTGTAAAAAAGAAATGCGCGAGATGAGGTAACGTGAAAAGCAGTGCTGAACGAATTAAATTCGTGCCAGGACAACCCTTGTATGCAAAAAAAAAAAAGACTTTCGGAGACAATGGAGCCCTCACACGTGGACGGTTACGTAAAGTTCGCGTATATCCGCCTGGTATCTATTCATAGAGTCGCGACCGGTCGAAAATACGAAGGCAGAAAAAGAAGCGGTCGTTCGCAGGCAGCACGTGGGAATTGGTCGAGGCACGTGCCTCGAATCGGTCCCAGGCCAACTCGTGGCGAGGATCGAACTATTTCCGCGTGACGAGGAAATTGTTTTCGGGGCGTCCCGACGCTGCGGGAGACGATCCGCCGAGGCAGTCTATCCCCTCGCAGCGGGTGTTGACCATCGCGTGTGGACTCGCATCTCTCATTCGAATTAAGCCTATTGCCGGTCTTCGCAACGAACCGCAGAAGGGATTCGGAAAAAGGGAATATTTTTCGGACGAACGATCAGTCTGTAGGCAAGAATCGAAACTGTCTGGAGAGAACGATTATCGTCATTCATTGTTGTCGACGTTTCTCGTGTAAACGCATGAATCTACGTCTTTTGTGTCTTGCAAAGTAATGATAATTTAATAAACCACAAATTTACATAATAATGATTATCGTTATATCAAATAGAATGGTCATTCTAAGTCGCACACGCGAAAGAAAATTCGTATAAACGAAAAATGTTGTAATAAAAACAGTATACATTCCAAGAAAACGTGTTGGGGCGGAGAAAAGAAAAATGGTAGTCACGACCGTCGGTCGATCATTCGGTCCCCGGCCGGACAAGGCGGATGGAAATGGATTGAGATTCTGCTCAGATGACACTCGGGAACCTGCAAAATGTATTAGCCTGCGGTGCAAAAAAATCGTTACTATTTCTAGTCCTTGAGGGTTGAGCTAAGAGTTCAGGCTTATCAGGCGGCCGGCAGGTGTGAGTTCGAGATGTTGAAAAAAGTTCGCTTGCCTGCGGAACTAGACAGGATCGTCGAACGAAACGTTTTGAATGCTAGCAGACTACGCGAGTAATAAAAGTACGAGCGATAGTACCGCAAAATATAATTGCGTAATGGCATATTCGACCGTAATTAGTGTCGGATTGAACGAACCATGGAGGTAGCTCCGAGAACTCTCTGCAATCAATAAAAATACGACACGATCGTATCCGGGAGCAAGTCATTATTTTAAGTGATCGAATGAATAATGTATAATGCATATCTTTCTTTTAACAGTTTGCAGTATACTTGTAACATTCCATATATATTTATAGGAAACTCTGTATATTAAAAATATAATATCTTTTAAAACAATATCTGCAGTTTTCTTTTTAAATTTACATATATCTAATACAATTACGTATTTCATTATATTCTCATTGATATCTAATGTATAACGAAACCAAGGAAAGAAACTTAAGCTATTGATAATCTTTTATAATAAATGCATCCGCACATGCAAACTGGGAGTCAGTGTAATAGGCTATTTGCTGACGTAATGCAGTCTGTTTGAACATTCAACGATCAGAAGAAGTCGTTTCTCCGTTTGTCACCGAAAGGAAGGAAAGTGTGGACAATTTTGTAAATCGGAGATTGCAGCGTGATCCTTCGTAATTTCGCGGTGCAATTCGTTTTGAGATGGTCATGCGGTGACTATCGTCACTTGATGAAGAAATGAGAAAGAAAAAAAATCAAGAGAAACCCGAGAGAGAAGAGAGAGAGCTGTAAGAATTTTTTTTCGCTCACGATTATTATTGAAATGCCTTCTCTGATGGCGTGGACAGTGAAACGCCCGTTGCATCGTCGCCAGATTGCACCGTCACGTTGATTACGCAAAATTAAAAAGGCGGCTATCATGATGCGTCCATAAGAAAAGTACAAACAGATTGAAAGCGTTTATTCGTCTCGTCGAAGAATACCTTCCAGAAGCCGCGAACTGTCCGTGCGAATAATTGAGACGCGGAACGAGCCGGGGAACTAGATTGAGAATTCGCGTAATAGCCCATTTGCCACGGTAATGTAATTTGTAGCTGAACGTTAAGAGAGATTGCGCGCGCCGTCGTTCTTTTTTTTTCTCTCTCTGTTCATCGCGCTCGTAAGAAGACCCGCACAGCGTGTAAATTATTGGTACTAACGCGAGTCTCCTTTAATTCCGCAGACCACTTACTCGCAAAGTATTCATGCGCGGCGATCTGCTCGATAGCCAATGAAAGGTAGTGGAATGTAAGAAGCAAGAACGGCAATTATTCTGACGTGCCTCTTTGTCGTGCTATTACATTGCAATCCTCACCAATGTTCCAGCCATAGTATCTTCATTTTCATTATCTGTGCTCGCGAGCGTCATAAAAATGTTTTCTGTGAAGACAATTTCACAGACAATTTCTAAAGTAGAGAGAAACAGTATTAAATAATTAAAAAAATTAATAAATTGCTAATGTGTATCAAATGTAACTGATATATACGTATATATATATAGTTTTTATTAGAAGAAATATAGCAGACATGTTAAAGATCGAAGTAGATCGGTTTCTTTTAACAACCGCGAAGCAATTTGCAACAAATTAGAACAGCCGCATTATGGTAATTGCCAATTAAGATTTTGTATAGCGCAATGTATTCCGTATAATGACACCGGAGCGCGTAAAGAGTTAAAATTGGCACCCTGAGGGACCGGCATGATCCACGAAAACCCCGTCGGGCCTGCTAGAGACGCGGATGCGAAACGTCAAACGATCGTGGCTGATTCATTTAACGTCGCGCGGACGATCCCGCCAATAATGGGGATCGCGAGCGCAAGCACGCAACAACACGAGTACAGAACTAGTTTCAAGAATTTCTTAATGGGGCACCTGCCGCTATAATGTAAGGCATTCGGAGCGCTGAGCGTGTTCCTGCTCTAATTCCATATGCGAGCGAAATAACAGGAACGATATAACTAGTCCAGTCTGCATGAGCTCGTAAAGCATGCTGATAAAGCGGCAGCGGCACGAATTAACGTGAATGCTCGTGATAATATTTATTTGACACACGGCGCAACATATTATTCATCTGTCACGTACCCAGCTATAAACGTAACCGATTTATAAATCGATTTCTTCATATATATTTTTTTAGCACAACGCATACTTTAATATAAATATATATATGCAATTCACGTGTAACGTTTGACGCCTGAGATGCGCGGGTAGAAAAAAGGATGACGAAGACGTTAAAATAAATATAAAAATTACTAGTTTGCCTTTTCGACCAGCCTTGATTATTTTCGCGTGAGATTAGCGTCCCGACGATTTGCCAAACCACTTACCCAATCCTATTCCTTTATTTAAACCTATCAAACCTTTAAACCTAACACCAAAAAATATACTGATCTGATCCTGCGGTTTGGACAAAACTCCGCTAGAGTCTCGCCGCGAAATTCGTCTCGGTCCGGCGACCACGAATAGTCCGAATCCTTTTTCTCCTCTCGCATTTCGCGATATTCCGTTTCACCTGCCGAAAAATGGCGCAGATGGGTCGGCGAGGGGTACAGACGTCGGCCGACATCCTAAGATCCTAGGCATTTGCTAGTTTAGGTTTTTACCGGTCTCCAGACAGGCCTGACGAAATCGGTGTATCTGCTAATACCTTCTACGGGCAAGGATCACCTGCCGCTTCCTCGTTCGTCCTTGGATAATTGCACCCATCAAGATACACCGTCCGTCGCGTTGGCAGGCAGATCCCACAATGTGGTCAAGATTTATCGAGCCAGAATGGATCGAAACACACACAGCAACTTTGAGGATTTAAAGTTTCCGATGAAGACCAAGAAACCTCACTTCAAAAATTAACCGCATAACTCAAAATTAAAATTGCTTATGTAATTTTTATTTTATTATTAAATTAATTTTTCAATTAATGTCCAAATTTAAATTAGGTTATGCATTTAGTAGTTATGTAAATATAAAAATAGACAATTAAATAATTTTGAATAAAATAAGAAATACCTACAATGAAATGTAGCACCTGGATTGTAATTAAGCACGTGTCCATTAAATCGGCTGGTGCTGATCAGCGTAATTCGACAATTATATTTAATTATCGAGAACGATACGCATTGACGCTTACGTAAGGCTAATTAAAAAAGAAAACATGCAATTTCTCGTAAATTAAGCGAAATTTTCGCCGCGGGACATTATACCAGCGCGCAACCTGTTTCTCAGCGCTTGAATTATCACGCAAGTATAAAAAATCTGAAACGGAGATTATTTATTCGCGGTAATTTAACTTAACGAGATCGTAAACTCTCCGTTAAGTTTTATTATCTGCGTATAAAATAGGTGGCAAAGTACTTATTGAAAAACTTTATCTCGATTAAATAACTGAGTTAAGAATTTTAATGATGAAAAAGCGTTTGTACGAATTTGAAACATATGTACTTGTATATAAGATGTTATTTCTAGCATCAGCACTAGAGTCCTGCTTGCAATCCGCGAAAGCATAATCTATATATTTATATAATTCTTTTATATAAATACACAAGAAATCTTCTCTCTCGTCTTTCCTCGTTTTAAAGAAATTTAATAAGGAAAATTTCAAGTTTCAAAAGATAAGAAAATACAGAATGTAAGAAAGAATGTAAAATTTCTATGCAGACCCAACCAAGAAATATTTATATGCTTTTGTGTCCAAAGCAATCTTCTTTGACCCGAGATTTTCTCTCGAGATCGTGCGACTTCTTCCGCGAATTCGCCGCAACGATTAACCGCTGCGCCACTTTTTCACCAACGTCATGCCGGTCCACCTGCAGATGACAATCTGTTGTGAGGAGGCGCGGCGGAATTCCTCCCTCGTCTCTCTTTCCGCTTTTGCTGGTCGCCATACGGCGCGCGGTTATGCCAAAGGGAGAGAGGAGAGGAGGGGATGGGAAGAAAGAGAGAGATTTAAAATCTCGGCCGGGCGGTCCGAGCGGTGCCTGTACCGTTATTTCGCAGCATGAAGCGCGTGCCCGGCGTCAGCACGATCTCGACTGGGCCTACTCTTAATCCCGGAGGATGCCGCCTCACCGAGATTACAAAGGATAAAAGACTCAGAGCAGTGAACCCCCGTGTCGAGGGGCAACCGGAAAAGCCGACGTGGGTTTCGCAGCCGCGCTTCGCAAACCGGGGGGGACCACCTGTTGGGAGAAAGCGCGCGTTTATCGATCACGTTTTCCTGAAACGTGAGGTTGCGATACTTTCGGAGGATTTGCAGCGAGTCTGCGTTACGAAACGCATGCAAGAGATCTCGCGGTTGAGCTGTTGTGTACCTCTTGCAACAGCAACGCCTCGGTAATAAAAGGAAAAACGTTTGACGCGACGATTGTATTAAAAAGCAGTTCTGAGATTATGGAAATACTCACTCAATAATTCATCGCGTATTATCTAGATTTTTGTCGATGGAGAAGAATGGAAAAAATGACAAATTATACCCACTGATTATATCCACGTCGTGTAACAAGAATTCCTCAAGCTCTCGCATCGCGGTACATACCTAAGTGCAAACTTGTTCGCATCGCGCGATCGCAAACGTTTCATTACGGGAACAGGCATCGATAATCAAAATATTCGGTACCTTCGACGGGAACCGATCTGAAAGAAATTACTATCGTCCGCGAACGGCGGAGTGAAAGCCGAGGAATTTCGCGATCGAGCCTTGATTTCTGGTCGGTCGATCGCTCGAAGTGCTACGTGCGCGAGTAATGGGGCAGGAGGTAACAACTCGAGTAATCTGCCTACGCAATTTTACTGGATCAGCTCGAGGCAGCTCTTACTCGCTCCGTTTTGCCGCCTGCCCTGCCTGCCTCCTCCTCGCCTAAGCAGGGCTTGTGGCGTTGCACGTTTCATTTGCACGAACGCTCGTGGCGGCCCCGCAAGTTTGTGCGTGCAAAAGTCAGCGTGAAGTCGTAACGACCGGGTCGACCCGTGGAGGCTGGACACGCACGTTGTGGCCGCCGGGTTCTCCTACACGTATGCGGGTTCGTCCACCGTGGCGTGCAGTAAATCTCTTTGCGAAAAAAAAAAAATGTCTCGATCGCGCGCCAGCATTACGGTGTAACGGCGAGATATTCTCTAGCTTTTTCTCGCAATTGATTATCGGCCTTTGATCGTTATTCTTGTTAATTGGTAACGATATCGGATGACATCCTCGTTTATTCGTGCGAAATGGAAAAGGCAATTTATTCTGTATTGAATTGAGATTTTGATATATGTATTCTAATGTATTTGCCTTTACAATTAAGGCAATATGAATAAAAAAAATTGCGCATGAAATTGCACGAGTAAATGGTGGTAAAACGTGATTTGCCGAGATTAAGGTAAGGAGTAAAATATTCTTGAAACCGCGCGTGGCGAAATGAGGACTCGCGTAATCTCCTCGAGACGACCGCGCAAAAAAAACACGTATGTTACAGCCAAAACACGTATAATATAACAAAGTTTGTTATTTCACCGGAATATTTTCAACGTGGTCTTTCATAAAATTCCTACATATGTGAAACCGTAATGATTGAAAAACACGGTTTATAATTAATAATTAGAGATTAATATAAAAATGCACCATCATTTTAAAAACCAATATAACAACGAAAAACTCTGGTTAGTCGAAATCGTAAAGCAATATGTTCCAGCAATTAATTATGTCGATGTACAGGTAAAATGTATGTTTACCTGAAATTTTTACCTCATATTTAATAACAAATAATTTCACTCTAATTATAGCAAAAGTTGACTGTACCTATCAAGTCTCTTCTAAACATTAAAGTTTTTTCTTCTGTTATAACATGTGTTCAATTTATAATATTGCTACCAATCACAAGTTGCCCTACAGCGTTCTCAGTTGTGTTATTTGCCCGAGCAAAGGTGTGCAATAAAAGTAATGAAAGGATTTGCTGAAATCTATGGTGACGGTTGTATACTGCGAAATCTTAACGAATGAGACAGAAGCAGATGTGGCGACGAGCGAGATAATTCGCTTCTTTCTCTTCGTGGCGAAGACGCAAAGTGGAACCTGTCGCTAACGAACCGGTAAAACAACGACGCACCCGTAACACGCATAAAGTCCGATGGAAACGAAGAATCGTAAAGTTCCCAACGGGCAGGGACATTAAAATCAAGAGACCGTACATTAGTGCAAGGGTAATGAGCGCCCTGCGGCCAAGTGCGTTACCGGAAAATAACTCGTACAGCGCCACGATCGAATTAGTTTTCATATTGCTCGACTCGAACTTGTTAAGCGCGACTTATACCATCAGAAAATTGGCGCATCGATAAGATAAAATTCACGTTAAAATAACGGCAGAGCTGATTCCCAGTAAAGAATTGCATATGGAATATAATTTGATTCTTGACTCACCGAAGCTGATCCCGTGATATCCTTCATCATGCACCGAGTCATGCTCCTACCTGCGACATAGAAAAGGAAGATTGATATATTAGAAAAATATTAGAAAAATACATAATTATATATTACATCGGAAATATTATACTACAATTATCCTTATATTTTTGTCTAGAAACAATTCGATTTTGTCAAATTGGCAAATTGCCGTTTATGTAAATTATTGTACATAAAAAGCCGAAGAAAAATCAGATTTTATCGATGTCGATCGCGTTACTTCGTTCTTACTGCCAAACAAGGCCATCAAACCAACGGACACTGCGAAGGTGCCTTAAGGCGCGGGTGGGGATGACGAAGCGTGGCGGAGCGTGTGCCTCGCTCGCCGAGCGTGGACGCCTTCGTCGCCCGGAGCGCGGCGATTATCTTTCATTCGTGGCGCATCAAACGAGAACCGGTGGCCGCCACGTCGAACGCGCGGCCCGCGCGCACCTTCTACGTCGCCGGGGCTTTTTCTCCCGAAGGCGCCCGCACGATCCTCCGGATCGTCCGCGCGCCCGTCATTATCCACCTCATCGGCGATTCACGGTCGGCACTTGGCCGATTGCGAGAGGCCGCGCGCTTGCACTCGCGCTCGATCGCACGCACGCCGATTTTTCCGCGGCCGCGTCTCCTCCCGCTCGCAAAGCATGGAAACGCGTCATTACATGTGGCTGCGCATACAACATTTCATTAGGATATAAGGATGCGAATGATCGGATCGTTTGAGATGTAGATCGGAATGCACGCGCCACTGCGAGAGGACTCGCACGACGTCCGTTTCGCCTCGCCTTATTCCTCCCTCTTCCCCACGTGCCCGTGACGATCATGTCTCGTTGATCATTAAAAACAGACGAGACTAGATGTTACAAGTTATTCTTTTTTCCATCTAGCTAGGCGATGGCGAACGACAGCAGTCTGGTTTAAGCACCCGTAATTTTCTCCGCGAGGCATTTCATGGCGCATCGATAGAACCACAAAGTGCTGCATCGAACGTATTTTATATTTAGATGCGCAAGAAAGACAGCCCGAGGTACAAACGCATATTAAGCGACGTTCCCGCCGAACAAGCGCGGCAATTTTCTCGCTGCAAGGGCAATCTCGGCGTTTATAACGTAAAACATCTTATTATCTCTTCGGCAGCTTTTTATATTATGTTTAATATAGACGCACCGCGCGTGAAGGGACAAATTTGTAACATTTTAAGCGGCCGCACAAGTCCCTCGATTTGCACCTCAATCAAGAAATTATTGAGAAAATAACGCGAGATGACGAAGATAGCCTTCGTCACTTCAGGCGCGATCGTTGCACCACGGAAGACACCGTTTTCTTTTCACGGAAATCTGGATGATTGCGATGCGACGCAGGCCAATGCGTTACGGGTATTATTTCGTCCGTCAGAAATTGGTACCTGCGGCAAATGGCGCATCGAAACAAGAGAACCGGAGTCCCATCCGAGGTTTTCGACGAGTATGATCGCGTAATAAGGCAAGTCGGTAGTCACGCGGTGAGGGATACAATCGAATGTTCCTTCTCCAGCGTGAAATTTTTAGATACTAAAAGAATGAAGCGACAACAATATGGTAATTACAATAAATAAACAGTTTAAATGTTGTAAATCTTGTAAAATTGCTACAATCGACAGAATCAAAACAGCCCGAATGTTACGACATCGTAAAATTGAATTCAAATGATTTAGAAGAAACAAGTTCTCGGACTTAACGGTTCAATAAACGCGATAAAGATTCGAAAGTTTGGATCGAACGATATTCGCGATTGTCTTTTTGTGGATTGGAATCCTCGTTTCGGTGGCGCCAGGAGGTTTTGATACGCTCCCGTCGAAGCAGGGTCACGGCGTAGAAGACGCGCTGCTCCCTACAGCCAGTAAAACCCGAATGTACTTTAAATGCTCAATTTGGCAGCCGTAAAAACGGCATTTATTTATGGTGCTTTGGCCATCAACGAAAAAGCCGATGCCGCTGAAAATTATTGCTCGCTCAAAAACCCGAAAGATCCTTGATCCTCTCTTTCTCGGCGCCGCGGGTTCGTGCTTTCCAGCTGAATGCTTTACGAGTTCGTCCAACTTCTCCACAAATCTTACTATACGCATACCGCTGATAATTTTTTCCTCGGCTCCCCAAAAGACTTGCCGCACCGCACATAACCGGAATTCAAATATGCCAAAAATTCAAAAGAATATTTACATTGAAAAAGATGGCACACAAAATAATAACAATGCATTTGCCCTGTAATCAAAAACAAATAAAAATCACGTTGATATTCTGTCAATGTAAAACTTGAGAGAAAAAAAATAAACGATGTTCACACATAGACGTATTTTATTTCAACGATTTCCTAATGTGCTAGTCAATTCTCGCTTTCGTATAATTATTCCGAATTCTATAGACTTTTACGTATGGAGATAAGGTCTGGTTTGTTTTGCTACTCAGAGATCTCCGTTTGAATCGAGAGGCAAACTGCGACTCTCGAAGCTAAATCCGTATGCACGATTACATTTTATTGCTCGTCTTGCGCACTCATAATTATTGCAGCAATTAGACGCCGAATAATTAATCGGAGGACAGAAGTTATGCGCACGCGAATTCTCTTCGGCAAGAGCATGGCACGCCAGGCCGCGGTTAAAGGCGGCCGAGCCGGTGGGCCGGAGAATGAAAGGGGCGAGAAGGGACCCTTCGTGGGAAAGGACGATTCGTCGGGCGGATTCCGGGATAATGCAACCGTCTTATAGAAACGAATGTTCAGGACCCCGAGGAATATCGCGTGACCACTCGTGGGATGTTCGGAATGTTACTCGAGCACTCGGATAGCCGACGGTTATGCGCGGCGTAACCTTCCAGCGTTCCATATCGTTAAAGGCTCGCATATATGCGTATACGCGAGAGAGCCGCTGACATGGCTACAGCGAGTTGTGGAAGCCCCGTGACCCCACCGTGCCCGGCTCTCGTCCGCTTATCCGCGCCGCGTAATTTGCCGAATTAATTTTCTGCACCGTCGGCCGGCGATCAAAGAGACGGAGAAACCCGGGGATTCCGCGTGTGTTTCTTTTTAATTGGCGGGGACCACTCTCTACGCGCACGCCGAACAGAAGCGGCGCGAATTTGCGCGTCGTTGCTACAGCAGAATCCTCTGCACGATGGAAATAAGAATAATCCGCGATAATTTGCGATAATGTAAACGTGATTGCGGTACGAAAATGATGTACAAGCAATTAATTTGGTTTCATTACTTACATCTTCGTATTGTGATACTAAAAAATATACATACGCGTAATAAATTTGGATACATTTTTCCGAGTTTCAAATATAAATATATTAGGTATTGAATATATTAGGTAAATGTAAAAAATCACAAATAATACGAAATTTTATAATAAACAAATCCAGGTCTCTCCTATAAAATATATTCGGTTTTTTAATCTTCATTAAAATAAGCGATTCATTTTCAATGGCTACTATAGTATATATTTAGTATAGGGTCGTTTCTTAATTAATGGTCCGCCTCTAGCTTCTCGATCCCGCGTTTCTGCCTCATGTAATTTGCCAAATTAATTCTGCTGCAGCATTAAACAGCAAGATAAGAAAAGTTCTGGAATTTCACATTTTAGCGGGTTCTCTTTAACAAGCGAAAGTACGGCGCATACGGAATGCTATAATTTTTTCTTAATTTTAAAGTAACTTACGTACTAACAATATCAATTATCACATATTTTCAATTTTTCACTCGACATATTATATTGATGCTCATAAATTTCACGGAAAAAAATAATTGCGCGTTAATAACAAAATATTTATTTTAAGAGAAAACCTGTATACTGCCAAAGTTCTACGTAATCGCCAAAAATTATTTGTTCTTAAACAAATTAGTTATTATGATGATATCGCCGACAATGTTACTATTAATTAGCCATCAACGACATATCTTGTAATTATCAACAGTGAAATGCGGAAATGTGGGATAATCCTTCGACGATTTATTATTTAGAAAATCACATTGGAAACTATATGGGAAATTGTACTATGTCCGGATAAATATATGCAAAATAGTAAATACAGACTTAATATTCATTCAAAAGAATTTCAACTATTATGCAACAATATATAGTCATTTTAATAATATAGTCATTAACTTGACTTTTTGATGGCATATATAAATAAGTCCGCAATTCGTGCATTCTTATGTTTCCAGAAAAACTTTTACGCGATTATTTTTGCATAAAAAAATCTTTCTTTTGCATAAGTGAAGATGTAAATCTCCTACAGATCTAGTATATTTAATATTTTATTATAGATCACAAGTTATTTAAAAATTAGTAAAATTGTACTTTCAAAAACTATCTAGGCCTTTGTCAAATATCTGACAATGAATTATATAAAATATTTTTTCGCATTATAAGAACACAAGGTGTATTTTCGCCTCTCCCTTTAATTCGTACACAGATATAGAATCAAGGTCGCACAATATATTCCTCGCGATCCATAAGCGCAGCGGGATTTCCATTATCCGCCAGACACGGGAGCAGATGCGAGCGGACCTCCACGGATTTAATTACGCCTAATTAGTCGGCGGCCAGTAAGCTAAAAGTCCAGTGCCGATTTTCTTACCGCTACTTATTCCATTTAAGCTCATTCCACCTTGTTCTCCCTTAGGGAGAATATATGCCTTCGACGCCGGCCGTCTTCTGTCCACCATGCGGCGAAACAAAACAGTATGTCCGTTAAATACGGGTATAATACCCGCGAAGAGAATGCCATGGAGTTTCCAAGAGTCGAAGAAACCCCCTTAAGACGGTGTCGAATAAATGCGAAAGGTATAAATTCTTTCGCGCGTTTTATGCGCGATATTAAAGGCGCGGAACTTTTAATGGCGCGCGGCGCGTCGAAAACCGCATTGGCAGGTATATCGTGGGATTAAATTTTGGATCATGGAATAAGCCACCGAAGAATGTTTTGATATTAATGCGCTGAGCATGCTCTACCTCGCCGAACAAAAATCGTAACGGTATTGCGCCAACATGCCTCGAGCGGCAACTTTTAACCCTTACCGGCCGTATATCACCATTTAATTGTTATTTTACGGGCGACACTTTTTATTTACATCGTTAAGTGCGATTTCGACCGTAGGGAGAGTGAGAAATGTGCAGACGCGGCAGGTTTCATTAATTTCATCGCTCGTTGACGATTGCACACATCGATTAACGATTCATCTTGACGATTTTTCGCGGTACATGAAATTTTTAATTTTTTTTAAGAGTGATAACTGTTCAGTTAAATCATTCTTCGGGGTTTCTTTTTCAAACAAAATAACGACGACTTTCGATGCGTGGTATCTGAACAATCCATTCACAATATGACTGTAGCTCGAGCGATAAATTGCAGGCAATTTTATAATATAAGGGAAAGGTACCAATACCCGAACACTTAAGCATAGGAAATGTACCTGAACACGTATCTGTGTCTGGATACCTTTAAGAAAATATTGGGGGGAAATTCACAGCCGGCATTGGTGTACAAAATTTCGGCAGTGGACTGAAAAAAGTAAGCAGTGGCCTATAATATTGACGGCATTGTCGTCAATGGTTGGGGAGTGGTAATAATGACATGTGGCAGTGGCAGTGCAGGAGGTATTGCATAGCATTGCTAAGGCAGTGTCCGAATTTTATCCGGCATTGACTCGGCAGTACGGCAGTGGACGCCCCCTACGTTTTTTTAGAAAATACATATATCCGAATACCTAATAGATAGCACTATGTTGACTACATCTTAAACAACGTTATATTTCCAAAATGTTTTTACGCTATCTTAAAGCAACAAAATAGCAACAAATTCTGGTATAAACGTTTATTCGATTTGAGCACTCTATATATTTTTTTTTTGCATGGGAGGCCAGCTTGACACAGATTCTAGCCCCACCACATACTAAAAAACTCATAGAGTGCTCAAATAAAAAAAAAAACAATACACCAAAATTTGTTGCTTTTTTGTTGCTTTAAGATAGCGTAAACAAGTTTTTGAAATATAAGGTTCTGTAAACAATGCTACTAATAAATACTGCATCTTCGACCGTTATCTACGACTTTGATGGCTAAAAACTAAGTAAAAAAACTTGTTGCTCAGCTCTTTTTGGTCTTAAAATATTCTATGGACCGTGCCCTATCAAAATATGCAACTTACGATTTTGTTGCTCGCCCCTAACTGCAAATAAACAAATTATTTATCTCCTCGTCGATCGTTATCTACGACTTCGATGGCTAAAAACTAAGTAAAGGAATTTGTTGCTCGGGTCTTTTTGTTATTTAAATATTCTATGGAACGTGCCCTACCAGAATATGCAACTTACGATTTTGTTGCTCACCCCTAACTGCAAATAAACAAATTATTTATCTCCGCGTCGACCGTTATCTACAACTTCGATGGCTAAAAACTAAGTAAAAGAACTTGTTGCTTAGCTCTTTTTTGTCTTAAAATATTCTATGGACCGTGCCCTATCAGAATATGCAACTTACGATTTTGTTGCTCGCCCCTAACTGCAAATAAACAAATTATTTATTTCCGCGTCGGCCGTTATCTCGTTATCTACGACTGTGATGGCTAAAAACTAACAATAAGTAAAAGATTCTTTTACTTTATAGTTTTAAGACCAAAAAGAGCCGATCAACAGATTCCTTTACTTAGTTTTTAGCCATCAAAGTCGCAGATAACGGTCGACGCGGAGATAAATAATTTGTTTACTTGCAGTTAGGGGCGAGCAACAAAATCGTAAGTTGCATATTCTAATAGGGCACGGTCCATAGAATACTTTAAAACCAAAAAGAGCCAAGCAACAAATTCTTTTACTTAGTTTTTAGCCATCGAAGTTGTAGATAAAGGTCGAAGATGCAGTATTTATTAGTGGCATTGTTTATAGAACCTTATATTTTGAAAATTTGTTTACGCTATCTTAAAGCAACAAATTTTGGTGTATTGTTTTTTTAAATTTGAGCACTTTATATGTGTTTTTTAGTATGTGGTGGGGCTAGAATCTCTGTGTCAAGCTGACCCCTCACCATGCGAAACAAAATATATAAAGTGCTCAAATCGAATAAATGTTTATACCAGAATTTGTTACTATTTTGTTGCTTTAAGATAGTGTAAAAATATTTTGGAAATATAATGTTGTTTAAGATGTAGTCAATATAGTGCTGTCTGTTAAGTATTCGGATATACTTACGTAGGGGAGACCGGGGCTAACTCGACACAATTTTTTTAAAGGCAATTTTCAACAATTAATTAAAATTTTCAAACAAATTTAATGGTACACATTTAAAGAGCGTTCCTTCAGGTACAAAATTGCTTAAGAAAATTTTGCTGTACGTCGCTTAGTTTTGCCCGAAAGCTCGATGAAAGAGTAGACCATTTTCGAGAGATCAAAAAAATTACTTTTCACTATCAAAAACGCTTATGTCGCGTTAAAAATTACACTATAACTCAGAATGTTACCAAATTCCGTTGATAATACTGGCACATAAAGACGCATTTACAATAGGAAAGGCAAGTTTCTACGATAGATTTAAATTGCCAAAAAGCCTAGTGTCAAGTTTGCCCCGGTGTCGAGTTAGCCCCGGTCTCCCCTACCGTATTTTCTAAAAAAACGTTATATTTCAAAAATGTTTTCACGCTATCTTGGAGCAACAAAAAAGCAACAAATTCTGGTGTATTTGTTTTTTGGATTTGAGCACTCTATATAGGTTTTTTATTATGACGACAAGCTGCCCCCCCCCCCCATTTCGATCGCCGTTTCCTGCTAAACGGCTTGAGCAACAAAATCCGGACTAGAGCAACAGCACATAAATAGCACTAAATTTTTTAATAAGTGCGGATTTTTTTGCAATAGTGGGGGGGTTAACTTGATAGAGGTGGCATTGACGTATAATAATGGGCAGTACGCGACAGTGTTCATAATTGCATGGCATTGCCTTAATTTTATATTATTTATATATAGGATTGACGGCATTGTAGGTATTGACTAAGCATTGTCGGCAGTGTACGAAAATGTCGGCAGTGTTTTACAGCAATGCCAAAAATCGGCATTGGTGTACAAAATTTTGGGTTGTGAATTCCCCCCCAGAAAATATAAATTTATGAAAATAAACGTTTGGATATTATAACTGAAATTTCAAACTACAAGAAAAAATACTTTTATCTTTGATTAGAATTCGCGTTATACTTATAAATAAATTTAAAGGTGTCCGGATATAGGTACATGTCCGGGTAATGGTACTTTTGCCTTAGCTTATCACATAAAAATAAAATAAGGTAATTAATACACATTACCGATACGCGGTGACAAAATTTCTCGTAACTTTTAGCGTCATATTATCTACGTATTCCGAAAAGTGGAGGCGGTGGAGGCAGTGCTAATATCATTCGGCGAATTTTTCATCAGCACTCAAGAAACTAATATACAAAAAAAGAAAACGTATTCTCCTATATGTAAAATAACGACTGTCCCGGACACAATTGCGTGGGATTAAATAGATTTATTAGAAAAAGGGCAGTGTTTGGTTAAGCTAATCTTAAAGGGTTCGAAAGCTTTGAGATAACCGCCATTTGGAAAAATTCTCTAAAATGGACTCGACTAGGCGTGACAATAAATCACGTCATATTATTGCGGAGTTATATGCGGGCAAGCGACTATGAGCCGAACGGCTGGTCGAGTATTATGTTAATTCGGAGAACTTTATTAGCAACGTAAATCACCGATTGCCCGCCTATGGTCGCGCAATATAACTTTCCAAATGTTTCTTCCTCCCTTCATGCCCGCGGTAGAGTCACTTTCACGATTTATACTATAACGCGGACAAAAGAGTATTTAAAAAAACATCATCGCGCGATAGCGGGTGATAGAATTTTACGATCGCAGCTGCGTTTGCGTCTGAACCTACATAGGCATTTCAGCAGTATGTTTATAAAATATTTGTCAAATCTAATTAGGTGTACAATTTAAGATTGTCGTCGAGAAATATATTTCATACGATACAATACGACGTTGTATGGCGGCAATTAACTTGAATATATTTCTCTTGCATTTTATTGACGTTTACAATTGATTCGTACATTAACCACCGTATTTCGCGAAAGAATGTTAAATCACGAGTGGATTTTCTAAATATATTCCCAATTTTTTTCAGCCAATTCTCACGCATCGTTTCTGCTTCTACTTGCACGGACAAATTAGTCGCGTTTGTCCGTTAAAAATTGGACGTTTCTTATGCGCTCAACTCAACGATTTCGCTACTTATCAATTAGCATCGTTTTACATCCTGCTTCCGGTCGCGGAAACGCTACCTTGCCAGATGGCACTCGTTGAGAACGTGTCGTGTTATACGCACCTGCCGCCATGCCGTCTCCAAGTACACGCGTGCGTGCGTAAATTGACGAGCGTGCGCAGCACGTTGCATAAATCCCTGTTGAGTCGCGATAATTTTAATCAAATAACTTCTCGACCTTCTTTCCGTTAGTTGTATATACAATGTTAGGAAAAAAGAATCATGCTATATTGATAAGAATGTGTGACCATGAAATAATTCGTTCATTTATCAAAAAAGCATGAGTGTCTAATTATCTCATCAATATAGCGCACTGTAAATTAAATTACATCTCATATCCACTTTTTCGAGCTTGATCACAAAACACTCATGTCACTATCAAATAACAGACTTAATTAAAGAAAGTAGATTAAAATTACATTTAATCGTCCGATAATCTTTTATTTTCATAAAATGCAGGTCAAAGCGTCAATACATATATCTCGTTCGCATAAAAATTTCGTAGAAAGTACCTTGGGTCATTACGCGACCGAGTCATGTATAAGACCCACGTGAAAAATTGCCGGGCAAATTCGCCGAGCATGGCGGGGCCTCTAATTTGCGCTTTCGGATATTTTTATCGGCCTACAGTGCACCGCAGACGAGCGCTTTCGAGGGTTGATGACGCCGCGCCGCAGCGCGCCGCGGCGAGAGAGAGAGAGAGAGAGAGAGAGAGAGAGAGAGAGAGAGCGGAGCGCAACAACATCGACGTTCACGGCGGCCGGCATCTTATTTGCATTTTTTTCGGCGAGTTTCATTAACCCTTGACCCGGCTGTGCACGAGGAAGCGGCGAGCACGTAAAATAAACCCGGCTGAATATTCATACCGGTCGAGCAGTAAATACGGTCGCGACGATAAATTCCGGAGTTCTTTCACGAATTTGACGCCGCACCGTGCGACGCAACGACGAAGAACGGGGAGCGTAAAACCTCGGTATCTTTTCCCTTCACCGGTACCGGGTTTCGCGCCGCGCGAAAGATTCGTGTCGAAGTATGAAATCTCGTTGGCCGCCGCGCGATTGCGGCCATGCATCATGAGGTTATCGCCACCGGACTTTCCTCACGAAAGAATACAGGAAAATTATCGCTGGAGGAAATATTCAACGATATATTAGCAGGAATATTTCGCTGTACTTTCCGAAATCAGCTTCTTAAGAAATTCCTTGTTCTTCAAAAATTATTTAAAGAATTAATTAGTCTATAGAATATAGAACAGAATATTTAACGCGTGATGACTGATGACATAATATGCGTAAATAATAAAAATAGTAATATAAAACAGTTTCACATTTCAGATTACTATTATATAACCATAGGATTATATTCTCCAGAGATATGATTTATCTTTTTTACGGACCACATCCGGTCGGAGGTAGCTAAAGAGCTATATTTGAAGCTTTGACCCCGAGCGGGGCCTGAACCGAGGAGAGGTCCGCCTCGGGAAGTACAAATTAGAGGGTCGATCCCCGGCAATCCAACCCTTTCTCGGAGCGCACACCCCCACACTTGCTTCACGCTACAGGTGCACGCTACAGGTCGACTAATGGACGAAACGAGTTCCCGAGATACTGCAGCATCATTATAAAACGTTTATTTCGGCGTAAAAGTCAAAGTGCATCACGTCTGCACGTCCGCCGAGCCCCGCCGATGACTCGCGAGTAGAAACGCTCTTTCTTTGTATCGAGGTTACCCGCGGGATCAACCCCCTCCCTCCCACCCCTCGAGACGCCTTCGTGATATCAGCGCGTCGAGTAGTAGGCTCCCGATCTTTCACGCGTTTTAGACACGTTCGCAATGAAAAGGTGCAGACAGCCGTTGGGAACGTGATGTCTGTCCGCCCACTTGAATGTAGCAATCTGATTCGCACTGAAGTAATTTTTAGGTAATAGTACGTCTGGCTCCCCGCTTCTCAGACTAATACGTCATGCCTTTCTTCGCACTGTTTAACGATATATAAAAATTTTTTTCTGGTAAAAAGAAAAAATTTGAAAACTTATGTGCAATACTCTGAGTGTCTAAGCAACATGTGTCTAAGCAGCAAGAATAAATAATATTTTTGATATAAATTGTATATTCGACTTGAGATAGCGAATAAAAGTATGAAACTGCAATATATCATGTACATCCGCGAGATTACTCAACCTCTACGTTGCAGTTTGCATCCCTTTTATAAATTTTTCATCACAGTTATGTACAATATGTCAGAAAGTACAGCGTAAGCTTATATAAAATAATTGGTGGTTGTCCATCGCGAAATAACGATGCGCGAATGGCGCATGCCGATATCCGAAAAATGCGTTCATGCAATTTGGATTTACAGGATGCCACCAGCGAACGGAATATCCGCCGTAAAAATCGTAAAATTCTGCGCGGCGCTCATCGCACTTTATCAATATCTTTATTCCCAGTATTAAACCGTCGCCGCAACGTATCGAACTGGAAGAGGACCAAACGCGAGCGTCCCTCTCGAGCGTAAATCGACCAGCCCCTCGTTCCTCGGCGAGATTACTCTGGCGGTGCTATATTTACGCGCGCGTGTGGATTACGTGCGTGTACCCTTATTACCTCCCCGAGGTAAAAAAATCGCGGAAGTTTCGGAGCACATGCCACGGTAATCGATGCCACCTGTTCGTGCGTTCGAACGAAATGCAGTCGGTCGACTCGAGTGCGACGAATGCGCCGAGAATGCAACGGGTACCGATACGAATCGAAGTGTTTCAAGTCGCCAACGTGTTGAAATGCCAATTACATTCGTATTGGAGGTAAAATGATTCGTTAAACAAGGTCGAGTTAAGCAGTCAAGAGTGTGTACAGATATACTGATAAAAATGAATTTTTAAGATAAAAGATTACATTTAAAAAATATACGATCATTTCATTGTTAAGTTTTCTCGGCAAAAATTAATAAACACATATTATTACAAATAAAAAATATATCTAACAATAAGATCAAATAATTTCTTGCAGTCTGTAATCAATAACACATATTTCCTAAATTTACGAAACACGTAAGATTCTCAAAGTTTAGTACTTTTTAATCATTCATGCTTCTATTTCATTTCGCGCGACGGAATAGTAATCAAAAACCGCAGAGCACATTTCTGAGAAGTGATTGCAGGTGACTGCAGGTGATAGTCGGCTATCGCAAATTTTCGCGAAGCGGGTTCCGAAGTATTAGCCGCGGCCGGCAAAGACGAAAGGGTGGCACTGTCTCGTGTTCCCTGAATATTACCTTAGAACGGTTTCCACGAGGGACCACCTGTAGGTCCCACCGACAAACCGCTAGCAAACCGCAAGACGCGGTAATTACGCCGGAGAGCCGAAAAGTAAAGGCGCGCGCTGGGGATGGGAACGGTGCAGGGGGGGACGCCGCGCCGTTGGGCGAAACGGGAGGGAAAAAAATACAAGTCGAAAGAAAACGGCGAAACCACATAAAAAAGCACTTAAAGGAGAACGGACGCAGGCGAGACGCCGGAGAGAAGGAAGAGACCGGAGGAGGCAGGACTCGAAAAAGGACGAGGATGAGACAGAGAGGTGGAGGAGGAAGAGTTGCGGACACGGGTGCATGGAGCGTGACAGTGGGTGCAGGAGCACCTGCCCATTCTCGAACGGAACTCTGCCGGGTCGGTGATTTATGGAAACAAAGGGTGGGTGGGGCGGAAAACACGGGACGCACGGCGTCCCTGCCGTGTTCCATCACGAGCGATTCTGCCGAGAGGTAAAGAAGCTGGAGCTCTCGGGATACCTGATCTCGGACAGTAGAGTTTCTCACCCTCTTCACGAATACGCACCAAATTGTCTATATATTTACCATTATAGGTGGATCTAGCGGATCTAGCCCCTTAATAAAATTTCTCTCGTGACAATCAATGAAGAATGTTATTAAAAAATCAAATGCAGGATGATACTAAGGCATTTATGATCAAGATGTATGTATATTATCGATACTTGAATGAGGATTTGAACATAGAAATGCACAACAAAGCTTATAAAAACGACATAAAGCGACATAAGAACGTTAAAGATCCCACATGAGATAATGCGATGGATATGTTATGACTTACTGCTTACTATAATGTTAATTATCAAGAGAAATTAATACTCAAGTTCTCCATGAAGTAAAGTTAGATTTCACGTAACGAATAAACGTGCGCAGAAATTGTCCCATAAATCCGGCCGCAACAACCGCATTAGATTATAATTTACGTGCCATCCCTACCTGCCACGCGACGCATACTAAATTATTAATACGCCTATATTCGCGGGCATTGAAAGTACCAAAGGAAAGCATAAAATTAAGAACGCATCCGGTAGAGGATCACGCGGGGTCGACTCCGGTGAAATTTACAATCCGTTTAGGCGATACGTACGCATCCCGCGGGTGATCACCCTTCTTTAGCTGCATGCGTAAAGTCTCGTTAATTAGCCATCAGTCTCCCCTGTTGCTTGCCTCTCTCGCGTATAAACTCGAAGCTTTATTTATTTCGCCGCGCCGGAGAATAAATCTCTCGTCGCCGCGCTCGAATCTCCGCGCTCGCCGCAAACGATTCGCGCGGACCATCCGTCGATGTTCGACGCAGCTTTTTCATCGACGAATAGCCGGAACGTAATAATCGTTAATAACCGTCTTTGCAGCAGCAGGACTGCCGCTAAGTATCGGCGCGTGGGCGAGGAGACTCGAAACGGCCCACGGCAGGTTACATTGCGCCGGTAGGGCTCAGTTATTCAAGATGAGCCCTTTGCGTTGAAGAATCTACTTCCCGATCCATCGTAGACTAGTTATTATGAACGAACAAGAGTTAGAAATATGTCATATAATATCGAATCGCAAACGCTTTAGAAAGTTCCATGTATATTCTGTATCATCATCGGCCTAAGGGGATGGCTGTCCCAGAATAAATGGCTCTCTCACCTCCGTCCGTCCTTATGCTGTCGCCTCGTAAATCGCAACTTAGGCCCTTCGCACGCAATTGCGTGGCACGCGAAGTAATGTCCGGCCGTGTCGCGGATCGGTTGCGCCCACGCCGGGCGTATGAGGACATTAACGCAACAACTGGACCGAAGAAGCTGTAAAACAGCGTTACGTGGCGTAGCCGGCACGCCGCGCGCTCTTCTCATCCTCCTCTCTACCTCACGTCCCCCCGCGGCTGCCCCGAGGTTCTATCGTCACGGCTCTCATTCTCGTCCTGCTCTCTTGCTCGCCCTCGCCCGATTCCTCCCCACGCGCTCGTGCGTTTCTCCTCGAGAGCGGCACGAGCGCGTACTTCCTCGGTACTTACGACCGTCCTCGAGTAGTTTTATTCTGTCTCGCCGCGTGGGCGGGAAACGGGGACTTAGGGGCCATCTCCATTCGCCGATTACTTTCCTTCCCCGTTCTCTTTCTCCCCTAGTTCCGCGATGCATCCCTCGTATTCGAACTCTCGCAAGAGACTATTTTCTCGTCGGCGAAAAGTATGAAAATTTTACGATGACCCGGCGCGCACTAAAATCGAACGTGGTGTCAGTTGCGGAGACATGAGATCGCGTCGAGGAACCAAAGAAGGCGCGCTTTTATCAAGAGATTATATCTCGCGGCAATAAAATAAGGCCATGTCGTCGTCAGCGTCATCATCGTCGGACACGAGCGAGTATTTTAAACGCACACGTGGTTCGGCGCTATCGGAACACGCGCGCGGGAAAGTTTAGCGCTCGGCGTTTAATAAATGAATGTAAACGACGGCGATAAAGAATCTCAGCTCGGGGTAAAGCACGCCTGGAGCTCACAACGCGCGACGGCGAGGTTTACGTAAGCACGTGTCGCTCTCGAGATTAACAATGCGTCCGTTTCTCGTTCGTCCGCGGCGCGAGGCTCGCGTACGTGCGCTCAATTTTATACCGCGACTTTACGCGCATTTATACGCGCCGCCCGCGACAGGAAAATAGGCTCTAGCTGTACCGGCTGCGCTCGCACCGCGCCGCGCGCCATGCGCCGGTCCGACGCGACGGCACGAACACGCGGACGTAAAGTTTTACGTCGCAGATACGAAACGTCGAATATGTATAACTCAATAGGAAACATTCCGTCCCTCGCGTGGGCGCGAGGAATTATACACGTAGCGGACCGCGCGTATATATTTTATGTCCGCGACCGTTGTGCGATGGCTGCGATTCTTAGAGCTAAATTATCCGAGTACGAGGCACCGACCGCTGCGAAGAGAGCAAGCGGAGCGATCGTAGGAGCCAGGCGCTGACGGTAATGTGGCGCCGTATATTCCGAGGAACGCTCTCGGCAGCGTGCGAGCTGACTGTCCGAACAGCGGCTTGTGCTTTATTCATGCAAGCCACACGGGTCTTATATCATAATAATGCAACATATCCTGACACACGTGCGCGCTCCCAAGTCTCTCTCGCGATCACATCCTTATGTATCCAATGCGACTTGCTCGAGGTAACAAAGAAGTGTCAATGTAATACCTCTATTAGAACACTGCAAAATTATCTTATCTTGTATCATAGTACTGAACCTATTTTAGGAATCTATTGTTAACATTTCTCTGCTAATTACTAACGATCAGATATTCAAGCTTCAAGATAACGCACGATAAAAATGCATATGGCCTTAATATTGATCTTTATATTTGAATGAGTTTTCAGCTACGAGCTGTTCCGGCGCGACGCCCGCCGCCATCTCCTCGATAACGAAGGGTCTGTCTCGAGTGTTCTCTCTCAGAATACCACTCAAAGGTTAAAGAACGTTTTAAGTTCTCGTTCGAGAGAAGCCCACGATCTCTCCTCGCAGCGCGTTATTTTTTTGTCGCTCCGGCCGGACAGACAAAAGCCACTTCGAAAGAAGGAGAGAGGCAAGGAGGAGACTCTTTGCTCTCGCGTGGGCCTGGAGGCGAAGGCACCAGTTTGGTTTTCGGGCAGCGAGAGGAGTGTGCCTCTCGTGGAGGGCCAAAAGGCCACCTGCCCTACCGTGGACCCCCCCATTTTTACGTTCACTTTATTAGCTATTATTATACGCATGCTTTGGCTCCACAGTCTCACCGAGAACCGCCCGCGCCTGTTTAGAAATATTTCATGAGACGTTTTCGACTTAGCTCGACGCCGGGAGTTCGTTAATCCTTCGACGTAGCCTAAACAAGTCGAGGACCTACCGATTTCGGAGTAACATGGCCGGTCCACCGCACCCGAGTGAGTCCACGCAGGTCCTCGGTAAAAGACATTCATTGTTAGACTGTCGATTAAACTTTTGTGAAAACGCACAGGCTACCTTATCGAGACTCGTATGGATTTATCTTCGAGCGCATCCGGCTGGCATTGCTCGATACACACGAATCGAATTAATCGATATCGAGAACAATCGTGATGCGCAATTCGTCGAACTCCGCTGTATTGGAAACGCGATTAGATGTAGTTGTTCACATTCCAGAGATCTTCGATAATGGAACTGTACGGATGATTATACGCGATGTAGTTGCTCGTAAGTGTCTTCGAACACGGAAGCAACGTGTTGTTCGCAATAACAAGATAAGCAACGTTTCATTAAAGATTTTTTTATGTTTACATTATCCAGTATCTACAACAATGCATGATAGTAAAAAGATAGTAAAAAGAAGTGATAGTAAAATGATGTTAAAAACTAAATAGATAAAAAGAAGAAACCGCAAAAAAATGTTTCGATTTAATCTTGCTACATTATTGAAGAAAAAATTGAAGGAGCACACACAGTACTTCTTTGAATACCGATGATATTATTAAAGGGTATTACCAATTTAAATATTTTCACTGGATTATCACGGGCATGTTAAAAAATTGTGTCGGACATCTTAATTGTTTGGCCATGGGCGAACTTTCCAAACTTATGATGAAGCAATCATGTTGATCGCGATGATTTTCGAGAATCTTATCAAGTACAGAGAGGCAGCAATTTTGCAAGAAGAACAAATTGACCTATTGGTATCTAATGAAAATCTTGTAACAAAATAGACTGGCGCATTTTTCGCGGATATCGCATATCCGTACCTAAAAACGCGATTACCTCATCTCTTGATATAAAACCAGCAAGAGATCACATATCATTTTATTCAACAGCCAATTTAAGCGAAATCCCGAACGTTCCATTTTTGAGAAGAAACTGTTAATCGAAATTTGCATGTCATATAATACTGATCAAAAACGTTCGTTTGAATGCACATATGCATATAATCTACGATATTCACGCGTTTCCCATAACCTAGAATTTTTTTTTTACAAGAACATTTATACATAAGAAACTTCAATTAATATTTATTACATATTTACCCTGTTAAGAAATTAAATCACAAGGAATGTGCGGCAATTTATGAATCATATTTCTGCCCTGACAGCTGATAGTTAAATATCCGGAACCCCAGTTGTTAAATATTGAAATTGATTTATATTCAACCTTTAGTGCTTCCGCAAAATCCTATACAAGAAAAAGCAACGACGGGCGCTTAAGTTATGCGTGTGTTTTGCATATTTCCGTTCACAAACGAAGCGCGGTTTGGAGATATCCTTAAAGGGGCACGTGCGTGCACGCGCGTCGTCGTGTCCGCACGCGTAATGAAAGAAAACGAGCACGCGAAAGGAAGGACGTTAAGCACGATAATCGGCGATTTATCGCTGTTTTCGCCACTCTCGGAATTTGATTCTCGGCCGGTGGTTTGGCGTGTTTAAAAACACGTTTGTATTCGCGCCGACTGTTCGTCATGAATTAAATCGGCGCGGTCAAGGAAAAAAGAACGTGGCCGCGAGGGACTAATAAAAGTAGCAAAACGACCGGAGGGACTTCACAATCGGGCCGCGCCGTTTCCGCCATTGTGTGCCACGATAATAATACGCGACCCGTTCCCGACGGCGTTTTTAATCCGGCTCGGAGCCTTAGCGCCGACACGGCTTTCAGGAAAGCCGCGCTCTGCGACTTTCAGAGGCGTGGCGCCTGCTCGCCTCCAGCGAGCGAATATTTCACTTTACTCGCTCGTGTCGATCTCACGCCTTCGCGAAGGATCACGATTACGCAAAGTCGCTCCGTCGCGCATAATGATAATACACCAGCACGGTATTGCATATCGCACGGACTATTGTAATTCATTTTCGTTCAATGTGTTAACCGTAGCCACGAATTCAAGAGGCATCGTGAGAAACGAAAAAACAAGGTCGGTCTTATTTGGTCGACGTCCCTCCCTTCCCAGGTTATTCCTTTTCGTCGGAGGTGGAAAGAGGAAACTGCAATCTCAGGTCGCGACAGGGTGCCGAGATAGAGGCAATCTGCAAACACGAATTGGCCATTTGGCGGGCGTGGTGACGCATATGCGCGCGCGGCATAATTTGCTTTGGTACCATAGGACCAGCTTTTTTCTCCCGGGTGGTGGGGTAGTGATTCATTCCCGCGGTAATGCGCGACATTGGTATTCTATTCGTAACTCCATTAATTCGCAACTTCATTAGCATAATTGCTGCTAACAGCACTAACATCTTATAATCCGCATTTTCTAGCAATAAATTACATATTTTTTTCTCCAGCTCTAAAAAAAGAATTTATTCTATCTAACGTTGCTGCATTATACATAGATACTTCTACTATGATATAAATTAGTATAAACCAAAATTTAGCAATACTATTTAATAACTTGCCTTCTAATGTTTCTAACCTTTCTCTCTCTCTCTCTCTTTCTTCCAATCAGTAGTTGTTTCTTTTTATCGCGTCTAATAACTGATGTAGAATATTTTTATATATTTCTAATTTGTATATACACAACTGTATATTCATATTATCACACTCACAATACAGTTATTAAATATTATTTCAATAATAAAGAAATAAAACTATATCTTGCAATTTAATCTCACAAGTCTATACATGCAAGACTTATACGAAAAAAAAAAGAAAAAGAGGCTAGCAAGTCGTTTAAACGTACATGAGTGTCGATAGCTCGGGTCCGTGGGTTTGCTAAGCCCAAATGACTGTACGGATCCTTGCGGGAAAGGCAAGCAATTATGCTGGTATTTACTGCCGCGACTTCTTCAGAGAAGCCATTGTGCTCGCGCCAGCATTTGCATCCCCCGCAAGCAAACGCGACTGTCGATTGTTTTAATGACCGCTCCCGCGGGCCTTTAGCCCATAAACTTCATTGTTTGGGCACACCCTTTTGGGCAATCGGCCACGACGTGGAAACCGACAACGAGGTAAAACGTATATTCGCCAAACTCGTCAAAACTACAATGCACCATACCACAATAAAACGTGCATTTTAAGATAAATAGATTCTCCTTTCTCAGAAACATGCCTTTCACGCATTGTAGTTTTGCACCTGGAGATTTTGAATATTCAGACCTCAATCCCCGAAGAAGAAAAATGCAATGTATACTCGTGAAAATCTTCGTTTAATATTCGAACCCGCCGCGTGCAGGAAATTCGATTTTGAAGAGGGTTAGAATGAAATAAATTTCCATCCTGCCCAGACGAGAGCTCGTGGGAGCACCCTGGGAAAGTCGTTAATTTGAAATAAATTTAAAAGTTTACGATTCGTGTGAGGTACCCCGACCACCCTGCTACAAAAGATCTTGTCGATTTATCTCAGACATTTTTTAATACTTCTCTCCCCCGACCCGAAGTATATCATTAATATCTTCTTAAATATCACATTTAAACTCACTTTCAAGAATTGACTTGACTACTAGAGCAAGTTTTTAATAAAGCTTGCGTGCGTAGCAGTCATTCAACTATCTTGGTTAAGGAACACATAGCTCGTCATTAAAATGCACGAAGATATCTTTTACAACGTATTGCGAACCGTCGGAGTCCTTCGGTCGGCTATCATCAAAACGCACGCCTCGCGTGCATCGTACGCCCGAAGGTTTATTAAGAAATCAACAATGAGCTCCTCTTGCAATCGATAAATTAAGCCAATAACGTGCGCCGCGTGCTGCGCACGGATCCAGCGTCCGTGAATCCAGAGAGTTAAGTTAAATAGCGTAATTAAACAGCAGTTTGTACTCGGTGTTCTTAGGTGCGCTAGGGCCGCTAGTGTAATTACCCCGAAGGTTTTAATCGACGGAAACCGGGGATAATCAAAGTGATTTAGCGGGCAGGCGACGCCACGGGGTGCCCCGTCGCCCTCCCGCCGTTCGAACGATCCCGAAGAGTCGTGCAACCCGAAAGCCCGCAGGGCGCGCATCACCGCGACTTACCGTGCAACTACAAACACATCACCGGCTGCAATTCACCTGCGCCCAACGGGAATCTCACCAGCTCTCTCCGAGAACCTGGAAATCGAGCGAGGTAGAAACGAGTGAGAAGGATGGCGCCGAAACTGACCAATTCAATGAGTATTCCATGTTATGTTCTGTCGATTTGATCGATGACCTGCTCTCGGAAATCAGGACCCGGGCTACGCCCTTATCTCGTCACAGGGAATAGTCCATTTTCGTGGGCCAGACACACTTCCTGTCCAGTTAAGTGGACCCGGTAATTGTTGAACGGTCGGTCGGATGTTTTTAGTAGAGATAAGGATGAGTTATAGAAAAAAAGTTTCCTGCGTTTCCGCTCATTCAATTTGTGAAATCGTCTCGACATTTCGGTCGAGGAATGGCAGATAAAATTGACCAAAACGTACTCTAGCTCGTCGTCTGCAACCAATTATAGGGCGATGTATCATAAGATAAGATAGATAGGCGAACAAAAAGATTGCGCCGGTAATTAAGAGACATTGCGTGAATGGCGTCAAAGTCTTTCCTTCGGTTTGGTTACGTCACCAAAACTCGATCTACCGAATACACACATGGTTTGACAAAAAATAGAGGAGCGTACATCTCTCTTTGTTAGACTGGCGAGAGTGAGCCTGTGCGCTATCCTCATTAACGTGAGGTTCCCTGATGAGGCGTTCGGCGCTCTTAAGTCCCGAACTCTCGGTGATGCATTGTCCCGGGAATTAATACTCGCGTATAAGCACGCACACGAGCACACGAGAATCTCAACCCCCGGTGCAGAGATCGCCCGTGAGAGCGAGGAACCTCGTGCACCCGCAGTCGATCACTTTAATCGATTTCGCTCGAGTCGGCGCAAGAACCGAACGGATCGTTAGATCGGTCTGATGAATGGCTGAATTATCGGCGCGGAACCGCCAATGAATATCGTTAATGAGGGTGGCGCGTTTCACGACGAGGAGGGTTCGCATAAATTTATGCCGACTGCCCGGGCTTCTCCATCAAAATTTTATTATTTGCATTATCCTTTTTTTCTCCGCGTGGAAGACCTCTTGCGCGTGGAGAATGCAAGGCTCTTAATTAATTGCCCGTAACTTCCAGACATTAACTTGTTCTATGGCTTAACTCGAGTTTTAGTTCCTCCATCAGGTATCTCCCGAAACTTTCAGCTGAATTCTCGGGTCGATTACGAAAGATTTCGGTATCGCTCCTTCGGTGGTCGCGAAGTGATTCACAGTTTTCGGCACGTCCACGAATAAAGTGAAGACCGATGCTTCCTAATTAAATTCTATTGTTCCGCGGCATCTTAAAGGACAAAAGCCGGCGAATGAAACGCCCCGGTAAAATGGAGCGTGAAACTGAAACAATAGGTAGAAAAAGTCGGTCGCTTTCAGCAGGAAACGCCGGCCGACGTTTTCCGGGAGATTGCGATTCGTCGGGGTGGCGGAACAGAAGTTACCGAGGTTGCCGCGCGGATTTCGGGCTGAAGAAATGCGATTTAATTGCGAAAAATTAACCGCTCTGTAGAGATGAAATAATGAGAAACGGCGCGCCGAGGATAAAGGCCGACCTGACCTGAGACAATGCAGGTGTCTGTGGCAGACGTGCCATGATGAATAGTCGTTGGGACGACAGCTCGTTTTAAGAGAGCCCTCTAAAAAATCATGTAAAGAGGAAGGCGGTGCCGCGCGATTAAGAGCAAGATGAATCCGATGGAGTACGAGGAGACGTTTCCATTATAAGTGAAATTGATCTTTTCCCATGATCACACCTGCCGGAGATTCGCCGCGCTCGCGCCGAGATTGAACGGATTGACGTTCGAAAGAAAGAGAGAAAGCATCAGAGTATCGAAGAAACGATCCATCGATCATTATGCGCCTATTAGGCCGCGTGGGAGTGAGATAATCACTTTCAAAAGAGGGTCATTATAACTTTAGCTCTTCTAGAGTTCTAGAGAAAACCTGACTGCTTCACATAGAAAATAAAATGAACTGTTTTGCTGTTACCAAAATAATAATTATAAATTTCTGCCATCCTTTTAGATTTGTGCGAAATTTAGAAAAAAAATATAATTTCTAAATTTTTATTAGAGAGAAAGTAGTATATGTAAAACAGATAATATATGTGTGTGCAATTATAACGAAAAATATAAAAATTTAGAATCACAAAACTGCATAATGAAATACAAATGGACTCTAGTAACAAGCAATTTACAGCTGAATAAAATCCAAAAAATGGTTTTCCAAATTGAGATAGAACAATTTTCTAACACAGCTAGTGGATTACGACATTTGGGGGGGGTTTATGGTCGTAAACAATTACCGATATGCATCGGGCGACTAACTTTAAATGTCGAGCCGAAACTCGCGCGGCTCTACGGTCGATTGGAGCCGTTCGGACGGCATAAACGCGATAAGAAAGCATCATAAAGCAGTTCTCTGTAATGAGAATTCGTTCGTTCGTCCGTCTGTCTATTTCGCAAAAACCGGGTGCCCCTTCCATTAAAAGTTGCAAACGATCTCCACCTAATGAGATACCGAGACGTTAATGGCCGCTTTAATTGGGTTGTTAATTTTCGGAGATGAATTCATAGGTTAAAAATGCAAAAGCTAATAGCGCCGAGTGGGTGGAGTCCTACGGATTAAATGGGCTATTTTCAGACCCTTTGGCGCCCACAGACGAGGCCGCGTTTTTACAAGGCACGCTCTCTCTCAGTCGGGTCTCTCCTAGCGAGCCTTTCGGAGCTTTTTTCATATAAATTAGGAGATTAGATCTCTCCCCCCCTCGTGCACGTTTGTGTGTTATTAAAACAGCGCCTTTTGCGCAACAAAGAAAACTACTGTGCTCGTGATAGTGATGCTCTTTTACATTTTATGAAAATAATCACGTCGTTTGCACCATTAATATTTCCGCCGTATTTCAAGCCGCCAATTTTTTTCTCAGCAAAAATTAACGACTCAAAGATCTTCCCTCTAAAGCAGGGTCCACATTATCGAGCCAAACCGCGAACCGAGTCCCGAACCGAGCCTCGAGCAGAACTTGCAGACGAACCTCAAATCGAACTCCATCGCGAACCGCGAACATGAGTTAAAATTTTTTGAAGTCAAATCTCGTATTGAAATTTATAATAAAATTTATATAAATTCTTAATACATGTATGCAAAATGCATATTTATATTTACAATCGTATTTTTTAACATTGCAATATATATATTATAAATTTATTGCGTATTTATCACAGGTTTAGAGTATGTTTATGCAATATTAATTCTAAATTTTGTTTTATGGTTTGAAAAGGAATTAAGTTTTGAATACAGAAAAATAATAAAAGCACATATACATATATTCACTCACCTTTTCCTGTTTCCATACTTTTTTTATTTTTGCTTTTTCTTTTTGCAGAGATGCCAATAATGTCGTCATCTTTTTTTTTGCACATGTCACTATCACATTCGAGTTCTTTACTTATTTCTTCTTATAAAAAAGGTATGAGAACAGGAAAAGACGACTAAATATGTGTATACATATGCGTGCTTTTATTATTTTCTTGTATTCAAAGCTTAATTCCTTTTCAAACCATAAAACTATATTTAGAGTGGTACCAACTATATTTAATATTGCACAAACATACTCTAAATCTATGATAAATACGCAATAAATTTATAATATATATTGCAACGTTAAAAATACGATTGTAAATATAAATATGCATTTTTTTAATTGTTATAATGTTCGGGATTTTTAGCGTCCCGTATATAATAATCTTTTCTGCTCATAATCACTAATTAATTTTAAACATTTTTTATCAGACCATTCCATTTTGTCTACCAGTAGTCGTGTAGACTGCATATACGTGGATAGAATCAAATACAGCGACTGGGCAATTACTCACGTTTTCTTTCATCGTTCATTTTTTGTTTTTTGTCATTATTTGTCTAGCTCGAAGCTTAACTACCAGTTTACCACCCGACAAAGCGTATAATCTGATCATAAAAAGCATCTTTTGATGTTTCGTCAGAATACCGACTTTTGGTGGGACACTGCGAGCCAAACCGCGTATCATCAAAATCCTTGCAGATTCGTGGGGTGAGTACGCGATGGTTCGCACTGATGTTCGATTCGAGGTTCGCGAGCCTCGCGCGAGTCCGTCGGCTCGACAATGTGGACGCATGATCGGCTCGCAACGAAGTTCGGCTCGCGGTTCGGCTCGATAATGTGGACGCATGATCGGTTCGCGGCGAAGTTCGGCTCGCGGTTTTGCTCGATAATGTGGACCCTCCTTAACCAATGCTCGATTTGTTCTCGTCGATTGGCCACAGTTTAACTAACTCATTCTCTCCAGGTTCGTGGGGTCATCGCGGAGGTACATTCCATTCTCTCAAACATCCCATTGTGCTCGAACACACCGCGAGGCAAAAAGATCCCTGGCGAGATCGATATCGATAAAAAAGAAGGCAGATAGAATACGACTGCCGTGGGCGCCCGCGCGTATCGCGCGTCCAAGTATGAAATCTCGATTACCGCACGGACTTTTCCGTGGCCCGCCCCGAGAAATTAGGCATAAGGCGTGTCGAGGCGGGGGTGGAACAGGAGTGCCCCCCAAAGAATCCTCGCGTAACAATGAGCACAAGAATGCAGCGAGACCAACTGGCTTTAACAACGCTCTATTGTCGATGGTTGTAAAGAAGCCATCCTATCTGTTCTGTCGCTTTTTCTCTTTCCTGATTTTTTCTCTTTTTCGTCTTTTTCCTAGAAGAATATATATATCCGTGACTGCGCCGCGCGCGCGAAAAACGGACTATTGGAGCTTTATATATAGTTTGTAATACTAGTTTGCGACGAGAGAGAGAGAGAGAGAGAGAGAGAGAGAGAGAGAGAGAGAGAAAGAAAGAAAGAATCACACGAGGAGTTATATAACGATAATTAAAGATGCCGGCATACAAATTTGTCTCTTTTGAAACGCGCCTATCAACCCTTCGCGCGGCAGAAGATCAGGCATCGCGCGCTTTCGATACGGCCGTTCCACAGCATCGATGATATCGCAGGGAAAGGTTGATCGAGGTCCAACCGATTACTCCGTATACCTCCAGGCGCGATACGCTCAATTTTCACGTAAGATTACACGCGCGATCGGTTGCCGCGACATGCCGTTGGTTTTGCGCGTCGCTTGTCTATCAAATCGAAAGTATAGGGTCAGTTTGAGAAGCCTGGCGGGTGTTAGCCATCCTCGAGATCCATGTCAGGCGCGTTATTACTTTCCATTATCCCGTCGAGCATGTACACCGCGCCGGCATCGATGTTACTTTACGAAAAATTTCGATCCTACACTTCGATGACCCTTGTCTCGCCACGATCTTCGAAAGAAGGCTCGACCGAAGGCACAGGAAAAGACACGCCGCGCCGGTTTCGCACCGTAGGCGACGATTTGCGGTCGTCAATAATTGTTTAGTAGGAATCCCCACGGCGGTGGCGAACGCGAGGAGGGACGAGGACAGATGCGCTACGCGCGCGGGGCCGTTCCACAAAATTTAACGCTAAACATTCCGTAATTAATACGTTGCCCTCGCTGGGAACCGGAGGTTGCGGTTTCGAGCTGCTCGCTTAAACCGGGCGCTTCGCGAACACCACCATTACAGATTTTCTAAAGTCGAGCTCGTTCGGTCGTAAAACCGCCGACCGTGGGGTACCTTGCCGCTGCTTGGATTCGTTCCCTTCCTCCGAAACGCTAACGTTGGAACGGAGAAACCTATTGAATGTACGCGCAGTATTTTAATGAAAATTTTCTTGTTACTTGGAGTTTCGAGCGTTTTGTGGCTCGCAAATTAAATTCAGTTTTTCTTCGTGCGAAAATTAGGAAATAACAGGCAGCATCACGCTGTGCACCAAACGCCTCTATTATCAGACATTTCTACCTAATCGTCCGCAGGTCGTTTCGACTAATTCCTAAACAACAGCTCGAGAAGTGACCACTGTCATTCCGCCGCGCGCTGTTGGATCCCACGAATCCAACACTAGCGGCATTCAAAATATCGCCATAATGAACGGTGACTACCGACTTCTCTCGCGTGGAGAGAAGCCTTTACGGACTACAGCAGGCTACCGTGAAACATTCCTCCGCTATAGTAGCGTACGCCCCCGACGCTCAAAATTGGACGGGAATCGACAGGAGCCCCGATAGCGGTAATTGCGGCACGAATATATCGCGGGTGCAAAAAACGTATCAGCATTCTGGACGCGCGGCGCTAATGGCAGACTGGCCAGTGGCCACGTCATAATATCAGAAGCAGGCGAACGATCGCGGTTCCCGGGTGCTCGCCCACCGGCTAATAACAATAATTAGCCTAGGGTGAAAATCATCCTACCGGGCGTTTTCATTGGCGCGGTGGTGGGCGAAGTAGAAAGGCTAGAGAATGACTGATTATTCTACGAGACTGCGAACGTCGGCTCACAAACTACCATTACATCGAGGTTTTGACGCCTTTCATGCTAGAAAAGGACGACGATTCCGCACTTAGACTAGCCTTAATGACCGCCGCTAATTGCCGGAGCGGGGACGTCCGTCGGTAATTTCTTACGCAAGTAAGAAATGTTTTGACGCCGTGCGTTAAGTATCATAATTAATTGCATCTAGGTAAGTCAAATAAATCACCACGGTATTCCTGCATGTATATCATTCTTAGTGTTATAAACCTGCATAATTTTTAGTCGTACTTTTCCAGAAAAAAAAAGCAAGAGGAGAAAACGTAGGAGCTGCGCTGAATCTCGTAAAGTATCTGGTCGCAACAGATTCGTTAATCGCGAATGATCGATAGGCCAGGTTTATTCAGAAAGATATATATCGATGATACCCGTTTCGGTGGTCGTTTATGTTGCTTTCGCGACGGTGTTAAGGCGTTAAGTCGTTAAGTAACCGCTCGTGCGCAAGCAGCGTTACCGGGCGCGACTACTCGCTAAGAGATTACGCAAGTCGACATACTGCGCGAACGTAAAAGTGCACAAGACCCGAGCGCACCTGCATAGGATGCACATGGAACGTGTGTCGCCGCAACAAGCCGGATACCTAATTCGATACACTCGGCCGCGCGACAACCTCCACTCGTGCACGTGTTACGTAATCCGCAGCGTGCTCTTATCTAAAGTTCAATAGCTTCTTATTGATACACCTATACCACGGTTTCCTTCGTGATAAAAAAAAAAACGAGGAAATGACAGATGACCAAGTCAATAGAGCGTGGAAAAAAAGACCGTATATTTACGTACGTAACGAAGATAATCGTGTTCGTCGTAATAAAGATAACGAATAAACGCGATGGCATTAATTTATTGTATGTTATACCAAGTGAACCAAGACAAATGGAACTGACTGTGTATTTACGAAAGTTTTTTTTATTAATGTGCTTTTCTGGAATATTTATTGAATCAAATTATACGACATATTTTTAAAGAATCTTTGATATACATCGGAATTAAAATGCCTAATAAATATATGCTAATTTATGATTACCGATTATTTGACGCTTCCGGGACCGACGACCGTAATACATCTTTCTTTTTAAAACTTAGGAGTCGTTAACGTAATATATTTTTATGAGTTAAAACTGATAGAAACAGCTACTGGTGTTCCTCTAAAATACACGGCTAGTAAAAAATTAATAAATTGCTACTGTTTACATAAAGATCTAAAACTTTGTTCACTATCTATTTATATTCATCATTGCTCTCCATATTCGGTGTAAAAAACGTATAAGTTTAAAATATTTCATGATTTATTCTATCATATATCATAAACACACAGGCATGAAGTAAAACAAATTGCTATCTTTGCCGAGATTTATTTAGTAGGACGCTCAGAACTAGTCGGACATTTCGGCGATGAAATAGCCGGATTTCGTAATCGGCGAGACGCGACGCGATGTGACGCGACGTGACGCGACGCGCTCGACGCGGCTCGTTACCATTCGGGTTAATTGCCCGGCAGTGGCTGCGCCCACTCGGCACTCGGACGTTGTTATGCGCTCGCAAGCCTTCGCAAGCTGCACGTTCGCCCGACGGCGCTGACGTGGTCGCTTGTACAGTGTTGTTGCACTCGCGGCTCGCTCGAACGTGGTGCTGCAATTATTCGCTGCAGTTTCGCGTTCCGCCGGAGTGTCACGGTGACGCTCCGGCTATGCCCTCCAAACGTCCGATGCATTCAGCTCGCTCATTATGTACCTCCACCTCGTTCCCTCGTACCTCCCTCGCGCTCGCCCGCTCGACGCGGCTCGCAACTACGCTTCGACGCATTCACGCTTCTTTTTGGCTTGTTATTGCACCGACTACTTGCTACCACAATGTAGTTCGATTTAACGATAAACAATGGATTTCTGAAACATTCGACTGATTTATATCTTTCGCTTATCTTTAAAACAAAGTAGGTTTTTGCAGATATAATCTGCCTTTCAGCAAAGATGTAAATCAGTTTCCTCAATTAAAAATCCAAAAGGGCATTACCCTCCATCGACTGCTATTTTCTTCTTCTTTCTTTTCTACCTTTGCATAAGTTTGGTTGGTGAACAAAGGAATCGCTGAACCGCACCGCGACGAAGTCGAAATTTGGGCGCCGAATCGCTACACCGTGCAGCATGACGAAAAAGGAAAGCGAATGAGTAATTAAATCATTTATTAGAGAAAGAGTGGAAGCTCTAGGAGATAAAGTGCAATAAAGACGAGAAGATTTCTTCCTTACCATGTAATAATTACATGTATATATACATGTAATTATTATATGTAATAATTATTATATGTAATAATTAACATATAATAAATATATCTACATGTAATAAACATTTTTATTGACTTCATTTATCCTACACGCAACAATTATATCTTTTCGAGGAATATTAGGTGCGCCGCTGCAATGTGTATTGCCACGCGTTAATGCTGTCTTCCGGAACTTATTGAATCGGATCGCTAGCCGCGCTAATTGAGAAACAACCGAGAGAGCCGAAAAGGAGCGAAGGATAGCAAAGTAGCATGGAAGAAAACCCATCGGGAATCATAAGTTTCTTCACGTTCCTCTTCCAAATGTTTCATTCATCGTATTCTAATCATTGCAAAGTTGGCATTAGCAAGGGAAATGTACTTCGTTGAATAATACGTAAATAATCATGAAAATAATTCGTTTCGGCGACTTTTCAACGATAAAGAAACCGGCTGACCTTCTTATTCTACCTTCCGCGAGACTAGTCCTATTAGAATTCACACCTCGAAGCTCATGCCGCCACACGTTCTATTCTCCGACCACGGAGCTCCTATATCTTTCGGCCTTTGACATCGACGTGTTCCCTGCGCGTGACAGGATTCACACCAGCCTGCTCCGCTTTTGGGGCGATGCCGCCGCTGTACGGGATGCCGAAAGTGTGCGTGTCCGACCGCACGGCACGTTTAGGTCGACACTCACGTATGCAGATGCGATAGACGCGAGAGATGGTCGCGATGACTGCGCCATGGACGGTTCCGGCTAGTGGTGCGCAGTTCCCTTTCGGTCCGTGCTTTTGCGCTCTTCGCTCCTCCGACGTCTCTCTCGCCATCACCTCACGTCGGTGCGCTCACCCTGTGATACGCGTGCATACGTACACGCGAGCTCGCCGCCGTATATACGTGGCCCGTGCACGTGTACCAGTATGTACACGAGGCTACAAAGCGTGCCACGTTCCGGCGGGCGTGCTTCCTCCGGGTGTCCGCTCCAGTGGGCCAAACCAACCGGCCAACCCCAACCAGCTCCAACCAGCCGGTCCGACGACCATTGAGATTGCGCTCTCTCTCACCGAGACTGGCCTCGGTTCCCTCGACTCTCGCTTTTTCCTTTTGATTCGGGTGTCGCGATAGCCCGCCTGCGCCAGGCTTACTTGTGCAAGCGGCAAAAGAACGAGCGAATTCATTTCGGGGGTTGCGCGCTGTCGAAATCGAGCGATTGCCCGTTTACTAAGCGGAATAGCAGTACGAGTCAGAGTTGAATCATCGAGTTTATCATTTCCCTATCGATTATAATCAATGGGGAAAGAAGATTGCTTAGATGAAATTTTAAAGATAAATAGGGAAAAAAGTGACACACCGCTAATGTATCGAACATATCTACTGTAGATTATTTCTAATTTAACATCACAGATAACTAGAAAACGTTATATCGAGGAAGGCATTTATCTGAGAAATTTTCATTACTAAGTAAACTGAGCAAGCAATTTCTGTCAAATATCACGACAAGCGTCTCTATCAGAGTCTTTATCAACGAAAGCCCTGAGGCTGAGGCTTAGGTTATCAAGTTTCTCTTTTTTCTCTGTTCCTTCCTTTCTTTTTCTTTCGTTAAGCCATACAGATAGGATTCGCCAAACGGGAAAAAGCTATCAGAAACTTCAAGCGGCGCTAAATCAACTCTCCTCGTATCGGCAAATTTCGTAGAATTCGAAAGATTATGTCATAAGTTGTCCCGCGCAGCACGCGCACGCATTGATGTTGAGTCTGCAGAAAAGAGAAGTCCGACACACGTCACGGTCTCACGCGTGCAAACTACTAAATCTTATCTGGTAATTTTGTTGTGTGGAGAAACGTAATCACGCTTGTAACTATTTTCAGCGAGCCACGAATGTACTTATACTTAATATACATTTTTAACCTGTGACATATTATCTACAGAGACTTCTTTTGCCTAGACTCAAGTACAACAAATGTTGAAGATATTATTTCCAGTCTCCCCTATACAAGTAATATGTAGTATAGCACGATTAGCTTTTTATTCTCATTACGTATTTTCTTTGCGCATATATTTTGTATATTACATACTTTATATATTGTGTATCATTTATTTTAATTGTGATAATACTCAATTCAGGGCTTTGTCTCTGAAAACGGACGTCTCCTTTTCACAAATTTGTTTACTCGAAGGTGAAGACGAAATTTTTCGCCAAGATAACAATTTACAAATATTTATTAATCCGGATACTTTGTTCATCGACTGTACTCCGAGTTCGCTTCGACGGGTCACCCATGAATGACCCACGTGGCGATCCCGTCGAGAGGATAGCCGCGATGCCCCCTGCGCGCACGCGATAACATGCACGGCCGTAACGGCATGTTTTTCGAGCCTCTCGAAGAAATAAGGAGCCGGGTTAGGGTCGTAGGTCGAAGATACCGGCACACGCAAGCCGCCTTTATGCGCTGCCGAATGGTGGGGCGACTTCGCCACAGCGCGCAGCGGTCGGCAGAGAAAAATGAGCATGGAGGAGACAGGGAGAATATACAGATGTGAGGAAGAAGTTAGCGAAGAAAGAAAGAAAAGAAAAAGTATTCACGCCGCGGCTGGAAAGTCAGGATGAAAGAGAAAGGAAAGACTGTGATCATTCATGCGATTCGCAAGAGATAAATAAATAGAGAGACAGACGAACGAGAAAAAGAGAGAAAGATAGAAAGTGGACGAACGAAAAATAGAAGACGAAGAGAAGTAAATTGCTTATAAGAAATATTTCAACTTAATGGCACAGGCATGTGAATGCTGTGAATGCTTCTAATATATTTTACATATCTACATTTGATCGCGCAGCCGAGATTTACTTCGGCGATGAGTCGGCGATGAGTCACTTTTACAAAAATAAATTTAGAAACTATATATTGTGAATGTTAATGTATTTTACATATGCATCGGTAACGTCACACAAAAATCGCGAGAAAAACATTTACGCAGCTGGCGCGTTCGTGAATTCATGGCAGCGATGATTTCTTCCAGTATGATAATTCAAATTTGCTGGCTAGAAGAGATAAAAATAAACTAGTCGCTTTAACAAAATTATAATAATTTATGAAGATTTTTATATATACGACTGATTCAACTAGTTACGTCACCGTAAGCTTCACGAGCAACTTTGAAATTCATTTCCGCAGGCGACGAAATGCTAATGACTGCTGTCAACAACAAAAGGCCGCATTAGATAATCGTAGAATTGCGTTAAAGCTTAGGGCTATTGTTATTTACGTCCACGCATAAATCGATAATAATTACATATTTTTAAAGTATAACAAACTATTTATCAGCTCGGTCCGGCTTAGCTTCGAATTGTGACGTGACTTGGTCATACGTAAAAATTTGTCGACTTGCGTCATGATGTAATCGCAAGTTTTTTTTTTCTCGTGTCGACTTATCAATGCCGCTTGTCATGTATATTTTTACACAAAAATAAACGCCGACGTGAGTTGATTGTATCATTAAAACGGCTAGCACCGGGAGATGAGATTTGCGTCAACGCAATATATCGCGATATTATCGAAGTAATGCACCATATTTCGGTGTCTAATCTAATCGAGACGAGACGAGAACCTTGGCGCTATCGTGGCGATAACCCTAAGATTCTGATCGACTGAAATCCTTTTTTCCAAGAGAATGCCCTGCATGTGTGTGATAAAAAAACCGAGAAAGAACAACTAGCGTAGATATTATCACGTTGATCGATAAACGATTAGTAGAATCTTTCTTATGGTATATTTTTCAAGATAGTTCCCAAGGTCGAGATATTTCCTTGAATTGGCGTAAAATTGCTCGACTAGAAAATTAAGAATATCTTTGAAAATACGAGAAAAACGCGATCAACATCGCCCTAATAAATCTTCAAAGTTGCAGTAATATTACGCCAAGCAAACTCTCATCGCAATATACGCTCTCGAGGCATGACTTCGAGTTCGCGCGCTCTTACGACAAAACGGTGTCGGCGGGGTCGGACGATCGACGACGCATTAAAGGAATTATCGCTATCCGCACGATAACGTCGGCGCGTACCCATGCGCTTCTGCACGCGGACTCACAGACGGGCGGCAAGTTTATCGGCGCCCCACACGAAGCGGCGCGCCGATTTATCTCGCGACGACACGTAAACACTTATTAACCGCGCGCGCACTCATTAACCAGTAAACCGGCCCGAGGTCCAGTCGCAAGACTATCATTCGCGCCGGCGAAAGAGCCGCGCGACGAGCGCCCCTTGAACAACCTGTGTGCCTTTCGATTCTCGTCGATTTTTTTATTACGGATTATAATATATACCGCGAGGTACGTGCAATCACGAGCGAAACAGATCGAGTTAATGGACGTTGAATGCACGAATGAATATCATGACATTGCTCACATGTTTCTCTTCCTTTTCAAAATAATCTACTTTAGCCCTAAATTAAGTCTATAATATTTAGCGTTCGTATTTTTCTTATTGCTAAATCCGTAAAAATAATGTGAAAAGTTTCGAAAGGCACAAAAAGTTTTTAGAAATAAATTCGATATGTATTTTTTTCCCATTGCAGCTCTGTAATGCACCTGCCGTTCATTCCGCAATATACAAGTTATCCTTGACATTATTTCTGTGCATTACCAGAATATTTATTCGTTAGTAAATACTTGCGAATCTCTTGTGAAAACTTAGGGAGTTACCGTACACGCCCTCCCTCGTCTTCGATATTCAATCTTCGTTCAATAACATAATCTTTGCCCCTCTCACTTTATGATTTATCTAACTTCCAAGAGTTAGTCTTAAAATGTAAGATGCAAGCTATAAATAAAAAAATTGAATCTTCAGAAAAAACCAGTTCTAGATAGAAACAGACGAGCGATTAATTAAATTAAAATTTGCACTTATTAAAGAAAGGCAAAGGTTAAATTGCAGCGGTTTATATAACTCAGAGGCGTGAAACAATCATCTGCCCTATATCGGTCGCAATTATATGGTGGAGGAACTAATGATCAGCTCCCGAGGGAGTCGCGGAAGTGCGATACCTCATCGTAACAGAGATGCACCTGCGCGTGTGTCGCTACGACCTGCTAACCGATGCGGAAGCGTGGCAAGCATTCCGTAACGGAAGGGATGCTCCCGATGCTCCGTAACCCCTAAAACGCATCGGGCCGAGGTTTCCTGTCGCAGGAAACGTTAAAAGTCAAAAGAGGGGGCGGCCCTGTCAGAGCGTGACCGCGCGGATAGGCTCGCCTGATCGCGAGGAGTTAAATCGTTGTCGGTTTTACCGGTTGCTCGGTTCTGCAGTACTGCTCGTCCGAATTGCCGTCGCGTTTTTGTGCCGCACGCTCGATTTCATCGGATATTTACTGCCTTTCCCCGATGACGGTAGCGATTGTCCTTCCGCCAGTAAACGCGTTAACTCCATAAAACGGCTCGTAAAATCGTCCGGTTTTGCGACGCTGACCTACGCGCGTCGCGGAAATTGATATACGTCTCAATTCGCAGCGATCGGCAAATTCGACATCGCCGAGTTACGAAATTATCAGAGTCACGGGGATGCGATCGAGGTCAGTTGGCAACGGAAAATCGTGACGGTGCCGTCTGATGGCTGAAGCGATGAGTTTGACGAGAAAGCGCCGACACGCTTCGATGCCTTCCGCGGCGCACCAGACATCCGCTTTTGATTTCTGTATCAGGGAACAGGTGGTCGGTCGCTCGGGCACCGGCTATTTCCGGTTACCGGTTTCCCTCGAGATTTGCATTTGACGCGTCGGCCACTTGTCGCGCATCGTAAACCAACCGGACGAACCAGAAAGCTAATAATTAACTGCGCGAAGGCACCCAAACGTCTTATCGGCGAAAGAGGTGAACACCACGGCCGGGGTACGCCGATAAAGTTACGGACAAAAGCACTATACGAGGATTAGTTCCTTAGTCATTCAACGCTGAAAGTTGGAAAGTCGCAAAAAGTAATCACCCAGCCTAGTATAGATATACCGTGCGACGCTTTAACGCAAGCAAAGTACACGAGCTATATTACGGGCCGCGTGTCGGTAGCGCATTGCACGCGTTCAGTTTTACCTTGGAGGATGGCTAGCGGTATTAATTCTCTGCCGGAGAAAACGTAATAATCAGCCCGTGATAAATAATAACGCTAGTTTTTATGATCGTTGCTGCGTGAGAAAGTTTATCTTACGCTGCTCGCATGTTCGTCGAATATAATAGAGACGAGATTATTATTTTGCTCGTAATAATGTTTTTCTGCGATGAGATAAATCATCATTACTTGGAATGTGTAAAAACTACTATTTCCTACTATGTAAGTAATTTCTCCGAAAGTTTAATATCGCTTCCAAAAAAACAGATAATATATCGACAAATAATTGATGATATTAGATGTGATAAAATTCGAGAATAAATATTTTCAAACCCAATGGCATCACCTGATGGAACGTCCCTCTCCTTTTTAGGAAAAATGGGGGCAATTACAATTCAACCTCATCGATCGGCGACCGATCGATCGACCATTCGCGCGATTCAAAGAAATCGAACTGGAAGAGAAATCGCGTCTCCTCGCACGGGGAATATTAATGGCTCTATCGATGGAGACTAATTATGGGACGTATATAGGCGCGCTAATGCGCAAATTAAAAGTCGGCGCTATCTCATTGCGCCGTAAGATTTCGAGGGTGAGTAACGATTTGGCCGATTAAGCTCGACCGGTCCAGGATTGAGCAATCAAGGAACCGATTATTTTCTTCGCACCACGAATAATTGCCGCACTTTGATCCTATCCGTTGTAAGTCATCGATAATTCGTCCGCGCAGCTGGGTAATAAACCTAATGACTGATACAAAATTATCGGCAGATCGTGCGAACGCACCAATCATGCCTGCCGCTTCTCCTGATTACCGATAATAATAATAATTCATCGCATTAATGATTTGCTGCGAATATATTTGCACGCGCGCATATTTTAATTCGCGCGGTAACAAATTTGTAACATAAGTATAATCGTGTTATGTTTCTTCTTTTGCAAAATCTAACATAAATCAACCTCTTTAGCCACAACTGAAAAACGTGCCTACTGCAATTAAATAATCAAAAACGTTCAAGTAATAGTATATTAAACACAAAATTACAAGGGAACTGCATATTATACAAAATACGTGTACGAGTACGTATAAATCTCTATTAAAATCCAATTGCAAAATGATACTAAAACGCTGGATAAATGAGAAGCAATCCTTCAAAATGCGGGATACGAATATATGAAAGCTTGCAGCTGCAAGCGAGTATTTAATCGTCCATTCCTTTTGTAAAATTAATCCGTTGCAACGTGCAACGTCATGCCGCTGTAACAGTAGCAGTATCCGATTTCTATATTAAGAAAGAGGAGAGAATACAGGGAAAGAAACAGAAAGAGAGAAATGTTACACGGCCTCTGAGGAATAATTAAGCAGGCAGCCAGTCATCATTTGGTGGCCTCTGATAATAATTGTATGGAAATATAAAGTATGACCCAACGGACGGCTGCCAGCCATTTATTTCAATACCAGTTCCGATAATACCGGTTGCTTTATTACTGCGCGCATTTGGCCTCGAAAGACTCCGCGAGGATCATCGTTGCAACGTTTCAAAGAATAATCGGGTTGTTATGTACTATCCCGCTAGCGAAAGAAGTTAACCACTTTATAGGTGTACAATTAGCATGCCTCACTTTACGATATGAATTGCCATGCCGTTTCATTTAGGTGTCTATCATTTTCTTGCATTCGCGAATCCACTTCGCGAGAATTCAAAGTGTAAATTACAAGGCACGAATGTTCTCACCAACCCCCTACTATTTATCATTTAGCCGCATACATGACTCCTCATAAAGTGCTTTATACTCAATTATCATTATAATGTACACGTAATACGCATGATACGCATAATGTGCGGAAAAGACAAGAGCGATCGAAGATCCAAGATAACGAAACTGGCTGGCTCCTCTCACCCAGCGGAGAAACGATCCGTTGCGCTTAATCCCTTGCGGAAGAGTGGAAATTATCCTTTCAGCGGAAATAAATTCGCGGCGCGGATCCGTGAGCACCGTGTAATGAGCGCCGGCCCGATACCGTCCAATCAAATTGCCTATACTCAGAAAAAAAAAATTTCCCCGGTACCCGCTCGAGAAACCGCCACGCGCGTTGGTCGTGCGGCGTGCCGCGAGGTTCCGCGCCGATTCTAAACGGTGATTCATGGTGATTGCTCGCGGCACGGAATAAACGAAGAACAAGGGGGGAAGCCCGGTGCCCGTAGCCCCACGCGACCACTTTAGAGTCCGGGGTTTTACGGTCCGCCGTATATAAATATCGCCACCACCAGGCTCTCTGAGCTCTCTCCGTTATCTGGTAGAACGTACGTTAGGTACGTCTTTCTTTCTCCTTTCTCCCCGCTTTTGTTCCACTCCTATGTCATTACACCACACAAGTTTAATTACCTCTAGCCGGTTTTATTAAATGATATCGCGCTTTCGTGCTTATTTATGAATACTTTGGTTCGCGTTGCAGGTTCCTACTAGTTTATGCCGGTCTTTATAGGTAATTAATATTTGTCGCCATTAACCTCCGCGCGCCCAGTCGGCGTCGTCGTAATACGTTGCGCATCCAACTGGGTGCCCGACAACGACGGAACGGTCTGTCATCAGCGCGTCGCGTTGCGTCGCGTCGCACGAACGATCCCGCCGTTCCGGCGACAAGCGAGATAATTAAGCCGCGTATACCAAAGTTTCGAAAGATTTTCTTATCTGCGGCTAATAAGCACGCTGCCACGCGTCGTTTTGCGCGCTAAGTTACGTCTACCTTCGTGCGAATACATGACTATATGAAAAAAAAACGTCACCATGAAAATCGTATCGTAAACATTTGAGATACGCTAGATACGTTTGAGAAGTGCTTTTCTTAACAAATGCAGGAAAATTCTATGATTTAGTTGCATCTAATTACAAATTATAAAAATCACATAAATTTCTATACCGCGTAATTAGATAGAGATAAAAAAATCTATATAGATTTTATAAACTATAGTTATAATTTGCATTAAGTAATTAAATGTTCAATGTTTAATTTTCTAGTTCTTGGCGAGAAACGCGTGTATCAAAAATTACGCAAATTATATACTCCAATTATATCTTCATATGTTATGTACAGTGGTCGTTCAACTCAATTGCACGCTAAAAGACGTTGAGCTCGCAGTAGACTTGTAACGCGTACCAAGATTAATGCGGAAACGAGTGCTGGGGTGCAGGACTCGTCGTGAGGTTTTTAATTAGCTGTTGCAGGCGCGGCGCTTGAATTACGACGACGAGCCGGACATCGCGCGCTAGTAGCTCAGGCAACGAAAGAATTACCGCGTGCCGGCGTACGAAAATGATTAATTACACGACGAAGACATGACCTTGCTTGCTCGCTTCAACGACGCACGCGGTGCAGCACGCGGTGCGATACTTATCGGAATGATTTACATCGCCGTTAAAACCATTGACGCGACACGACACAGCCCAGAGAAATTACGGTGCTTACCGATGCAATTAGACGTAGATTTACCTGATCGTGATCTCGTCCAATACAGCAATCACGGCTCAATCAAGAATAAAGGAAATTTTCCATTTATGACTAATTTGCCGTTCAATCGTGCGACTAATTTTAAAGTTAATTAAAATTATTAAGAAATTGAGTTGCGTCGTTAGATGAGTAACATTATACTAATAACAATGATAATACTCTTGTAATAAGCTGAACTAGTAATTTATGGTTACTATTTATGCCTCTATGCTAAGAATATTTTACGTCTACTTTATAAATGAAATAATGCTTATAATTGCAGCGAAAACTTTTGGGATAAGAATTTATACCGGAAAGTACATATCAAATCCATACAAAAAATAATACTCTATTGCTAATTAAATGACGGATTAATTAGTTAAATGACAGTTAAATGATTAGCTAAAAGTGTTAAACAAATTCAGATTTACCAGCATAATTGCTATTAAATATCACAAATGCTATCAAATATGGTAAAAAAATGTAATAAATTTCCAGAGACTTGGAGATAATTAATTTCTTGTCCGAACTACCTTCAATTTTCTAATTAAGTGTCTTCTCCACTTAATTCTAAATCTTTTAGTAAGGCACGAAGAACTAGCGATCAAATCCGCTTTCTCACGAGTCTCTCAGTAACACTGTAAGATATCCTCGCCCGAGGGTGCACTCGATGCCTCAGGGCGAGCAATTAAACATGATTATCCCTCATTAAGGACGAATTCGAAGGACGAGGTACGGTTGCGTAATTGTGGGAATGAATCGTCCGCGTCGTTCTGCGTCGTTCGTGTTGTCCTCTTTTCTTTTCGATGCCGATGTACATCGCTTCTTGAACTCGCATAGCTGCGTGTATTGAAACGTTGCGTGCACCCACGCTGAAAATTGATCCACGTAGCCGGAAGCGAGATTATTGAACTCCCGCGAAAATGGTCTGTGATCCACGTAACTTCTTTCTTCTTATTGGGATCTTAACTTCCATATGCTGAGAGCAGAACTCACGAAGTAAAATTTTCTTACGACGACGTAACGACTTCCTTATGCAACGACGATTTATATATTTCAAATAAAAAATACAAAACTCGTAAAATTTCTAATAAAATATCTACGAATTGCGCGCGCATGAAACATCCAATCTCTATCTGTTTCGTGAATCACGTCAATGATTTAAACTAAACGTAAGATACCTATGAGATGTCTTCTTTGACAATCATATAGCAAATAACTAGTACTATTTGAACTAGTTTTTATTTGAAAGTTAAATCCAGTCAGAATTCTTCGAGAATTCATTATATTAATGAACATCTTCCTTATCGTCTGCTAGGTTTTTTGACAATCGCATTACGCAGGCTGCATTAATTTGTGTACTTAGTATAATAAAAACGTTAACGATATTATCCCTGCATTGGCCCTCGCGTTTTTATTTGCCGTTATCCGACGTATCATTATCACGACAGGTTGTTTATCTTGCAAGACGAAGGGGAGGTATTCCTACCAAATGTGTGCCGCGAGTCAACAACTCGGTGCGCATGGTTGTTTGACTGTTTAACTTTCCCAGACCAGAGAGGAGCGGTCCTGGACGTATATATCTACCTGCACTCAGGTTCCTAAAGTTCCTCAAATGTTGTCTCAGGCGGGTTAGATACCATAACGTCGCGCAAGTTCAACTTTAGATAACAAAATTCCTTCTCGATACATAGGTGCCTGATCCAAGAAGACACTGTAGGCGCTAAAAATCCATATATCTAGTCAAGATCTCGCTGAATAATATCCTAATTATGTCCTAATTCCATTTTGTCTCGAACATTCGTGAAAACACGGTCATGATTGTTCAATTTTCAAACCGCGTCTTGACTATTTGCATAATATTCCGGGGTAAGATTAGCATGCTGATTACGAGCGCACGTAGTAACTCGTGTACGTGTTCACGCACGCGTACTACGATAAAACGACGTGTCTTCGATGACGTCTCACCATCGGCTGATCATCGCGCGAGCACGCGTACACATGTATCCTCATGCCGTGCAAACGTGACGTCGATTTGTTATCTATCGGCGATTCGCGAATAACGTGTGATTGTGTCAGAAATTCATGTGAATACGACTGCTTATCTTTATTCAAAAATTCTCGCGATATAAAGTAGACATGATGTGTTACAATATCGCGAATAACTATTTGAATTCTTATCTAAATGTTGAAGTTAAAATAAAGCTTCCTCTTTATATAAGAAACGATAAGATATCTTATTACTGTAAAATATACTTTATCATATTCGTAGAACAAAAGAATCATAAAAAATTCAACGATTGCAATTGTTGATTAGTATGTTACACATATATGTTACAAGAATAAGGGGCAATAAAATGCTGCGTTACGGAATAATACGAGAGTTACATGGAAAGCCACACGCAGAAAATTTTTCTCGAATAATGTAGAATACTCATAATAAAATTTACTAGATTTGCTAGGTTCCGGTAAGATATACGCGTATTCAACCGGAAATTAATATATGACAATAGAAATGTAATAGTTTGATCAGATACATCTTGTAACCTAAAGGTAAATAAATTTGCCATACTAACAAGGAAATATGAGAACAGTAAAAAAAGTCCCATACTAGTATGTGTATATTCGACGTTGTAGCTTGAATTGCCAACTTCACATGTCTTGGATTGAGCGTTGTTTTTTAAGACAGTATAGGAAAAATATAATCTAGAATGGTACCTATTGTGAACTGTATAGAAATATTCGTTGCGTATCTGGCAATAATTTATGTTCTTTATAGAAATGCGATAGTAACCGCGATCGTGGACGACGGAAGGCGCGCGGCGCGAGCGGCAACGTGGGCTCGCGCGGCGAGAGGATTCGCCTCGCGCCCGCTACGCGGCGTATCGCCGGTACATTCTCGCGTGATTAAAATTCAACATCGACCTTTATATCTAGGGCAGCTCGACAGGGTCCCTATAGCGTTCTTAAGTTCGCACGTGGCGGACAGCTGACCGCCACAGCCTATAACGGCAACTTATTGAACTTATGTTTTTTGACATGACTGCAACAGACGTCTCGTTTTTTGTTCATCAGCGATATTCGGGATAAGACACAATCAGACAAAATATAATTGAATCATTCGTCTTTAAATTAACGTAGTTAAAACGCGCTCTCGAAAGTCCCATACTTGATGGAAATATTTACTTCTGCGTATAGTTTTATTTTTTGCTCTCTAAATTTTCCTATACTTTCTTGAAATCTTTTGCATATTATGAATATATCCTAGCCGTGCAAGATTAGTATGGTATTTACTTTGTTCGTGTATACTTGTATTTACGAGAAAAATTTTCTGCGTGCATATCAGACAAATGGGAAGTGAGGAATATCTTACTACAACCTGACGCTTCAAAGAGAGTCGCATCACTGAAGTCTGGTCTCATTTTAACAGGTGTACGCGTTATTTGATCAGTCCTTTTCCGTGCTATGTTTGTTTTACGTGACGCTCGTGTGTCCGACGCGCGAGGCGGCCTAACGAATCGTAGAAAGGCCTTCCGACGTTGCGCCGCGTGGGCACAAATACGTTTGCGCGGGTATAAGAAGAGGGAAACGGAGAGGGAGCACGTTTTTTTTCACGTTTACTTAGAAGCAGATGCATTAGAAAACTCGCATGACGACCCATCGACGTTCTCGATGATGAAGCGAATACTTAATGCCACTCACTCCGTCTTTCCACGTATCAATCGAGATATCGAGAGCCGTACAACAGGATGCCGGCTGCGGTAAAGTGAGCCCGTAATTTAAACGACTCACGTGCGTCGATGATTTCATTCGGTCGACGGACGCACGCGTAAGGATTGTGAAATACACCGTTTAAATCAGCGATGGAAATCTTAAGTAATGACACCGGTGTTTTCGAGAACCAATATTTTTAATTACGGCGTCGTTTTTAAAATGGTTTTTTTTTTAATGCATATTTCACCGCTATCGAAGAAGCGATAATTGCAACGCGCGATAAGCAGAACATGCTTTCAGATTCGAGAGGTAAATGAGTGAATGAATATTGAGCATTCGAACCTTCCTCGAAGGATTCCAGGCTCGAGCGGTAACGATTGAGAATCTGGAAACGTCGCCGGGATTTCGTAATAAAAGTGATCGAGATCGCTCCGTTCCCAGATAAAGAGGAGCTCCGAGGAGAGTCCGATCCGAGGCGGTTAAGATAAGTCTCGCCTCGCGCCTGTGCGGCGCGCCGCACACTCGATTCGGCGACATTCGAAGTCATCCTCGCGTGTAATTGGACCGCTTTATGACACCTTTTGCGACTCGCGCGCAATTGTCATGCCTATGCAATGCTGTCTTTAGATAAGTTAGCCCGCCGTCTATATCCTTGTCGCGGGCGCCATTACGCGACCGACTGCGAAGCCAAAGATAAGCTAATCGGCGTCGTAAAAAGTGCAGTTTGCGGATGACGCCGCTGTATCGCCAATGAGAGAGCACGCCGCGATACGGCGCATCGTTTTTAATCGCGACGACGCGATATAGCACCACAACTTGAAAACTACGACGCATCTGAGACACATACGAAGTGTTACGTTGCGTTTCGGAGCACATTTTGTTCGTGGAGAATGCATAGCACGCACTCTCTTTATTTCCTATCTAACACTGAAGCCCAGTTGCTCGTTAACATATTCAGAAACACAACCTCGTTAATCTTAGCGACCGCTTGCACTAACGGTCATTAACGTCATTCCTACTAGACGACGTTATCCTCTACCTAACTTGGTGTGTATCTCAAAACAGAATAGATAATCGCTAATCAAGATTAGCTAACAAAAATTATCGGTGTAATTTAGAATAAAGATATTAGTAAGAGAGATTATGGCTTGCTTATATGTATATACATCTACCTATCTATATATATAAAAACAAATGTCTTGACTGACTGACTGATTGAATCTCTCATTGGCAACGCTCAGCCCAAACTCCTAAACCTAGAAACACGAAATTCGAGAAGTATATATTCCTTCCATGAGGTATGCATTCACTAAGAAGGGATTTTTAGAAATTCGACCCCTAAGGGGATGAAAAGGGGTAAAATGTGTTTTCGTGAATTCTTCACGATGAGATATCGACTTGATTTTGTTATTTAAAATTATTTTATTTATTTAGTTATAACTATATATACGTATACATATTCGTATATAGCGAAGCACGGGTATCAGGCTAGTATAGATATAAAGATAAATGATGATAATAATCTAACGTTCGTACTATAATAGGGGTGCGCCCACACCACGTTATTGCGACGACACAGTATAGTCATTACCGGATTTATAGCGTTAACCGCGGACGATGCGCGATTTTGCACGGTGCCCACGAAAAATATCTCAATTTCGCTGAAGCGATCGCGTCGTAGTCGAAGGAAGTCTTCACGGGTGGCCCATTATGTTTCTCAATGACAGCGGATTATCCACTGGTCCTTGAGGCCAGAGGGTCGCCACATGCGCCCCACGTAGCGGATCTCTGCCTTCGGCTCTTGTTCAGAATTACATCGACCCTAATTTCCTTTTAACCAGCATTATCGTTTCCGCTATATTTCTCACCGGTAATTTGTCCCGGCGGACAGGTGCCGAAATGAAGGACCACACGAAGTGCTGCCGGAAGGAACTCTAGGAAGCTATCGATTCTACCTGACAAAGACTGCCTGTACATTTAATGGACGTTGCAATTTTCAAGAGCTTCTTGACAGTTTAGATTTTATCTATGTAAATATTTAAAAAAAATTTTTTTTTTCCAAGTTTTTATATATATTAAATATTATAAATTTTTTGTATCTATTTTTTAAAAAATAATTCTTTTATATCTAAAATATAATTACCCGATGTTTTCTCAAAATTCACGATTTTGTTTATTATTTTAAATAATAATAACGAATTAAAAAAAGCGATGTTTTAATTTAAAAGAGAAACATATGATCGTCCGAGTTTACCGATGCAATGGACAAAAATGCGCGTTTCCAGCTCCTTGCGCTCGTAAGGCAGAAAGCGTAATGCCGCGTATTAGCGCGAAAAACGTGAAAAAAATAACGAAGGCGGGCGCGCGAGAGAGGTTGCAGGTGGTCGGTGTCGTTGTGCCTTTAAATGCCGGTCCATCCTCACATAAGATCCACGAACGTGACGGTCTCGGTGCTCGGGGCGTCACAATTTCGCACAATTATAGATTAGCCACACTCACGATTCGGCCCACACCTGTTGGGGTCTAATCGCCGTCAACTATCTTGCATCTCAATTCGCCGTGGCCCCGCGGAATATTGATTTTTTGCCGGCAATTTTTACGAGGCAAAATATAATGTCTAACGACCGCGGATCGCTTTCGAAGGCGCGGAGAAGTGATGGCGGCCAGCGGTTATCCTGGTGAAACGGAGCACGAAACCGAAACTACGAAATTATCGTGCACGGTGGTCCTACCACACGCGCGAGGACTTCGTGAGTCTAAGAGATTCGTCTATTCATGACTAGATTCTGGATTATGATGACTAATTATGTTGCGAGCAACCACAAATCTTTCTAACCGAAATGAGAGCCTAGATTTCTTCTCAGAAAACCGGTGAATAGAAATGCAATAGTTATTTTCGAAAAAGAAGATAAGTTCCAAAGAGAGATAAAACACTCACGTGTTTTTTGACTGCTTTGAGATTAGACAGAAAAACAATAAAGTTAATTATGAAAATGCCAATTGTATACCATTTACAACAGTATAACAAATTAAATAGATCCTAATTATCTACTAAAAAATGGCAATCAAGGTGTTGTAATTATATATAATTTAAATTTGTAATAATAATTTCAAATTCGGTCCGTACGTTAAAGTTACAAACAGTAAAAGTTTGACAGTTTAAAATGACTAATGATAATTTCGAAACGTCAAGGCGCATCCTGCGACATATCGATAAGGGACATTCTCTCCATCGCAACGTCAGTCGTCACGCAAGAGTCAGCAGGAAGGACCTTCATCCTGACAAATGACGCAAGCCGGTCGCCGAGAACGGGGCAACTCGGAATAATTACGCGGCTCCAGAAATACGGGAAGCTGGCCGACGGAAAGAAAAACATCGACGGTCGCGCAGGGTCCAAAGCTTGAAAAATTAAAGTCGAGTGTTGCTGTGTCGCCGTTGTGTCGCCATGCTTAAGCGGATTGCTTGACAAATGAACGAGACGAAAAGGAAAACGGGATATGTACCAAAGATGGGGATACCTACCACAAGTTTCGGTTTGCTAATGGGGGAACGAAGTAGACCCCAGAAAATTTTCTATCCATGACAAAATAGTATATGTTAATTAGAAGATTCTTTATATCTCGATGCATAAATAATAAATTCTCCATTTCCTATCGTCAGAAAATACATAAATCCATAAATAAAAACGGATATGCGCAAAATCATTTAAATATGATAAAACTTTTTCGAAACAATAAAGCATAAGTAATATCAGATAATCACTGATTTATTATCAATAATTAATACATGCGCAGCTAAAATCAATATTTTTAACTTATCTATTTTATACGTATTACGAGCAAAACCTGTTTATTCACATTCACAGGCGTTGATTTATTTATAATGTATGCGCCACGGTTCATAATAAGTAATAATTATTAGGAACAAATAAAAGCCTCCTAAATGGACGCAAAATTAATATTAAATAAGTTGCCATTCAAAAGCGAAGTATATGCAATCTATATCTTATCATCAGTATATATTCTATGTTATACAGGTAAAAAAAATATTCTCTAACCTTTTCTTTCCTACAAATTAAGTATTCAACTAATCTAAACAATAAACGTAAAAAACCTTTCTTTCCACATTTTGCAAACAATTTTTTCTGGATGACATTGGTCACACAAAATAAAAGCTCATTCAATAGACGATAGTAGAAAAATAATGGTTATTTAGCGTGTTGTTGCGTGAGGGGTACGGTGACTCATTATCGCCGTCACGGTACAGCGTGCAGCTCGACATGAGAATGAAAAATACTGCACGGCCGCGTGGCAACCTCAAATGTACACGGTTAATCGCGCGTAATTGTTTCCCGGACTTTTTGCCAGCCGGCACTCTAAATAGGGATCTCGTCAGAAATTAGGCGGGTGACTAATCGACACAGGAGACTCAGGCACGACAAGACGTGCCACGTTTGACTGATGATGCGGGAAAAGGCGGAAATTCCTGTGTGCACGATTAGTGGCTAAAAGTAGGCTAACCGAGGGAGAGAAATTAAAAACCTGTTTACAAGAATCCGGCGAGCTCGTTTTCTTTAGCAGACCAGACATTTACGTAGTAAATACATTACGATAATCATAAGTCATAATTGTTACTTGAGCGAAATATTTTATATATTTAAAGAGTTGTATTTCTCTAAAATTTAAATTCAATTGCGAAAGTTTCAACGTTTTACGTTACTTAAACATTTAAATTCTTGGTGACTCTACAGTTCGAGCTCTGCTGACTGCCTAATGGAATATGCGTCACTGTTTTGCTCGGTTGTTGAGTCCAGGCCTTCAATTGAATTCGTGAACGCGGGCATACGTCGATGCACATCGGCGCGGTGGGGCGCGGGGTGCCTTTGAGTGTGTGTATCGGAGTGTATCGTGGAGGATGCGCGCGAGGGGTCTGCCGAGCGAGGTAATGACTGGAGCTTCCTGCCGTTCACAAACTGCGAAGGAAGGGAGACCGTCCCCCGTGCAGGATATCCGACATTTAATCTGATTTCTGGATTACATCGCCGTGTGGACAGCGGCGGGAAGGAACATTCTCGCACCCTACGATCCTTTCTCCCTTTTTCGTCTTTCTCCTTTCCGACCGAGTAAAAATAACTCGACAGACAACGATAATCTATTTTAATGTATGTAAACGCAGTTCGGAGAAATTTCAATTTTTTAAATTAATACTGATCGAATAATTGAAGATTGAAGATTTTTAAATTAATACACAAAGTCGTTAATCCTGTAATTAGCATGATGTGATAAACATCTAAAAATATTGTACCCATGTACATTGCACCGATGACTTACGCCGCGACTTGCGTTCTCGCGGCTATTGTGCGATGCGGGCCGTGTGCTTCCCAGACTTCCGGTTTCACGACAGACTGTAGGCCTCCTTCCTGCAACCGTGGGAGATCGCGGGATCTCTCAGTGGTTCTACTCGCGTAAGCCATGCTTAATTGGCAGCGCCCGGTGCAACAGGCGCACGCTTAATCGCCGTTATATCAGCGCAAAAAAAATATAAGGTTATCTAGAGAGACGCGGAGAGGAACTTTTGGATCGCGTTACTTGATCGCGCGACGGCTCTCACGCGGCGAGATGATTCCACGCGCGTTCGTTCGTTCGTTCGCGCGCGTGAATCCGACTTTTGCACCCGAGTATCACGCGCAGCGATATACGATGGAGAAGATTTCAACAACGGCACGTGCGATGACTTCAAGGTTTCGGGTGCCGTCGAAACTCGTAGAAGCTTAAGTCAAGTACTTGAAATCAAGTGCACGCTATAAAAAAAATAATGCAAATTCTGCTCAATCAAAAAAAATAATATAACTATATAATTTCTATTCTTAAACAAAAAATATAAAACATAAAATTATACGAGACGTGCGTCTCTTACATCTTTCTATACTTTTTATACTTTCAACTCATGTGAAGTGTCAAGAATAAATTACGCGCGTAGCTGCGAACGGGTATCAAAAGAGAGAGATGCGAACTCGCATACAGCCGTGTACCGCGGTGGGGATCGGCGGCGTGCGTCGCGCGTTCTCCCACGGAGACGCCTTCGCCTTGTTATGCAGTCGTAGTCATTACGCCGCGCGCCTGTCCATTCCCGGAACTTCGTTAACTTGTGTCCTTAAGTTAAAATAGAAACGTCGCAATTCCTAATTAACGTAGGCAGAACGAAGGGAAGGAAGATTACATATTTACGAGGCGCTCGGCGCATCTCCTACGCGACACACAGATATTCGCGAGTAATTCCCTGACGATGTTACGAGCAAAAGAAGCTATCCTTGCCGTAGGAAATACAGGAAGGCCTTAATGACTCGCGGGAAATTCACGCGCGTGGAATATTGCACACGTTCCGTACGAACGACCGCAAAACAGCGCGCGGCTCTCTCGTCTTTCAATCGATCACCTTCGCGGATAATGGAAAACGACCGCCTTAAGTCCAACTGCATGTAAATCGAAAATTATTTCGATTTTTCTTTTCTATAAGAGAAATGCTTCTTGTCTGTGCGCTGTGCACAGCGCAGCGTTTTTTATTCCGATGATTAATTTGCGTTGCATTGCGTATTAAAGTGTAATGTGGAATTTCAGTATAGTTAAAAATTATAAATATTAAACAGAAATGCTTTTCTGCTCGTGTTTTTTAGTTTTTTTATGTTCGATTCTTTGCATGTAAAAAGAAATAACAGTAAAATTTCCATATAGCGATATTTTGAAATAATTCATATATATGATAGTAGTAAAAAAAAGCATCAAATAAAAACGAGATTTTCTGTAAGTGTTGCATAAATATGTTTAACGATAATACAAGCTGTAGATTGTCGTTTAAAAATAAAATTCACATTTAACCTAACTGTTGTTGAAACGCGAGGAGTGTCGCGGCTACGTCGAAAGTGAAATGACGAATTCGATCGCTCGCGATAATTTATTCGACTCGGTCAACGTCCCACGAGCTCGGATTCATAACGCAAGTATACGGTGGATGCCCGTGACACGTTCACATGACCCTTTTCCGCGGCGTCACAGTTCTCATGAAACACTAGACGCGTATGTGAATGGGAGACGTGTCGTTACGATACTTCCGGCGGATAACTGTGTGACACGAACAATATCAGAACGTAAATAAGAGTACGCGGAACTCCGGTAAGAGAAGCCACTTGTCATTGGCCATTTTTTTGTCGACAAAAAACAATATTATTCAAATTATAAAGTATAAAGGTATTCTTAATTATTTAATTTAAAAAATGTATTAACGCGTTCATTGTAACGTTATATACCGCACGATTATTATATTATTTAAACGATAACAGAAAAAACCAGCTAGAAATACATCTAGCAACGTTAATAGTACAGTTCTGTTACTATAGCTTTCGAGAGTTGGATAAAATATATGATTATAACGAGGAAAGCAATTTATAAAAATTGTAAATGCACTTTGCTCGCTGACTCACTAACAAAGTTGTATAGTTAAGATATAGACATTTACAGAGTATATATCACGAGACCAGACAGGCATTTTGAATCAATGGATATTGCGCAATTAGAAATATCAAACACTAATTATACGACAAAAAACTTTTTAAAGGAAAGACGCGGAGAATTACCTAAAGAATTTACCAATCCTCAATGTAACGGAAACAAGTTTCTTGTGTAATTAGCCGAATCGTCGCGAATAAACGATAAAACTGCGCAGAACGAACGAGAGAGCATCTGCGGAAGTGGGATTCGTGGGAGTAGACACTCGGAATCACGCGGATGTTACGCAGCGGCAATGGTCACGCGAATAAGCACGAAAGGAAAATACGCCGAAGATATATTATATAAAAAAAAAGAAAAGGAAAAAAAACATTGTGGAATTTTACCGGCAAACAAAAATAATCGAACGATAAAACTATAATCGCGTAAATGCGATATGCCAACGTCGCGAGAAAACGATAGCAATAATTATTGGATGTTTGCGTAACTGCAGGCCATAACCTACCTCAAGAAATCCGTTGTTTTGTCTGTCGATAAAACACATCTTGCATTCTATATATGTCACGTCCTATATGTAATGCGTGCGAATTAATCGATCTTTCACGAAAGTCTGTAATAAAAGTCCATTCGTTAAGGAAAATTTTGAAAACTAAGCTGAAAACGGATATTATACAGGCATCGAAATTTTTTATGAAGTTGATTATTAATATAATCGTCGAATTAATTACATTCAAAAATACCTTAGAGTAAACTCGGGTAAGATGGCCATACAAGAAAGATGGCCAACTCATGTTCATTCGATGTTTCATGGCGAGTTAGATTGAAAGAACATAGGTTGGCCATCTTTCCTCTATGGCCATCTTACCCGAGTTTACCCTACTATCACGTAGCATAATGAGAATGATAAACGTATTATTAATATGTGTTATTAATATGTGTAATGTTAAATATGCTCGATGTTACTTATCGGTAAAGGAAAAACTCGCTCATTATTCAGACAGCGAGTGACTGATAACGCGCAATTGCATCATTTTACAAAACTGCAGACGTCGTTCGCGCGAAGGAAATTTTCCAGCGTTAAATGATCGTCGTTGCGTAAGGCTGTCTGCAAAAAAAAAATCGCTTTGCGAGTGCTCTTCAAGCCATTCTAGAAATTATTCGAATGCAAAGTTAAATGCGCCAGCGGTCCAACGGATGTAGAAGCTCTGCGAGCGTTGTTGGCGTAAACGGTTTTTGCAAAATCAAGCGGTGTCAGTCGGTTGCGACGCATAAGCCGCACGAAAAATAGCCGACGAAAAATCTCGCGCTTTTATGTCGCGTTTCCTCGATGCCGATAACCCGTTGGGCAGCAGCAGCCGACGCGTACGCGGAATCTGCCGACTCCCCTCATGATTCGCGTCCAAGTTCCACGACCTGTCCGACCTCTTGCGACACGATCCCCAGGGGAGAATGGCAATTAAGTCGATAACGATTAACGTCGGAGCATACAGACGATCCACGCCGCGTGGCGCGTTATCAATATCGCTCGATTAGCCGCGAACCGGCACGTGACACCCTCCACGGACTTTGAACGCCTCGTTAAGATTGTTTACGGGGGAACCTCGTTAATGTGATCGCACGGGTCTCTCACTCGGTGCCACGTAATTTATGGCGATACGTCAATGTCCAGGATAACGCCAATGATTACGAAACCGAGCCCGCGATACAATCGCGAAACTACGGAAACTTTGCGTGCAGTCAGTCGCTCGGCAAAAACGCAGATACTATTTATGTATCGAAGAATAACGGTAGTTGCACTAAATCGATATTAGAACGCTATAAATATAGTTGAGTACAAATATTTTATAAATATCTGATAAGATCTAATAATATCATAGAGATGAGGAAACAACACACACCGCAGAGAAGAGCAATGTAATAATATAATAACAAACATAAAATATTTCTAAACATTTCTAGAAAAAAATCGCTTGTTAAGATTATGGATTAGGGGATCATTTAGCTTTCGCACAAATCATTATAAGTTTCCACGAGCGAGGAATTGCACATTGACGTGACGATAACGCGCGCGCGCTATTTTTATTATAAGTATCCGGAACAAAATGCGATAACGAATGTTTCACAAGAAACCTCCCACGAAGATTGTCGCGTTTGCACGCATCGCGTTGCTCGCGCCGAGCTCGCAAAGCAAAACGAAATTTGGGCCACGACGCGACGAGGTGATACGTATAGCTGTGCGGCGGCAGCGCTCGTTAAACCATTAAGCGACAACACGCCTCCGGGTTATCGCCGTGCTAATAAAGCCGGGCATTGTGGACACGCCGTGCCGATAAGCCCCGTTTTATTTCCTCAGCCGATGTTTCAACCGATGCAGCTCCTTCAATAGCCAAGACTACCATAAACCTGGATTATATGCTTCAGTTATCCGCGACATCAACGGAATAACCATAATTCAGAAATCCGTGTATACGTGACGCGACTGCCTGCCTACTATCTTCTTTAAATTCAGGATAATTTTTTTTCCGTTTTGCGCTGAAATCTCTCTTATGACGCTTACTCAAAAATATACTTGGAAGAAGGATGAAATTACGCGCACGATCGGTTTCGTGTTGCCGCGAGTGAATCACGTCTCAGCGAAGCGCCCGGGTATTTGATCGAGGTAAGAGTCGAGTGACATTGATAGCGTTATCTTGATATTCATCGCAAAGGTGCGTAACGCGTGAGCCTATCGCTGAATCGAGATAAAAAAGATGTGTGCTAGGCCGGGCGCGATATATTGACCGGCCGACACGAGACGCGTGTATCTTATGGCGCATGGATCTTCTGATATGTTATCGACTGTTTGACGCGTGTGTAAAAATTTTATACACATACAATAACAGCATAGCTGTCAATCAATTCAACGTTTGATAATACGAAGCGTCACGAATGAAATTTAGAAATGCACGCTCAACAATATGAATCGTGTGCGCTGTTTTCTCACAGCACGATCAACAAGGTTTGTTACATTTTCTCCCAACGAGATTCTTCTTCGAGCTTTCTCGAGTCGGAACCGAGACTGAAACTCGTTAATTTACATTGAACCTACGCTCGTCCCGCGAAGTCCGAAAGTAAATTTGTTCAGTCTGGTCACGCGCCCCGTACTTCACGCTGCACGCATGCGGCATGCGCTCGCACGTCGATTCTTCGTTTACCTGTGTCATTATTAACGTGGAAGGTGGGCTGAGTTTGCGCGGCAGTTAGTGTCGACGGCTGTGAGGAGACACAAAATGAGCGCGATGCAGACGGAGATGAAAGTCCCAAAGCGTATACGCTAAGCGAAATTCCGAGATGACGAGCCTTCGGCGGTCGCGTGCGCGTACAAAGTACACGAGTTGACGTCGATTAACATGTATTAAGTCATTATATTTAAAAAAATCTCGCGACCCTACTCGTACATTATATCTTGACGCAGAAATGGAAACAGCCTAGACATTATCAGTCGTGTATAAAAATATTAAGTGCGCGTAAATTTTATAAAATTGCTAATGGTTGCATAATGTGATATATCTGTATTATCGCATGTATGGAGGCTGTATGTCACGCATGCTGCCACGTGCCGCGATGCTGTTTGAAAATACGATACAATGCTATGTAAAGGATGTTTGATGGTAGCGTACCATGACAATGTCACGTTGCTCCGTTCACTATTACCAAGGTGTCGACATTTCGTTCGAAATCGATTTAAATTGCGCGCTACGTAGAACATACAGTAATTAATGTCTGTAAAGAGACATCTTAAACGGCAGTGAAATGAAATGGTAAATATCATTTGTTACATATCATTTGCTGAGTCTAACGCAGTTCAAACACGGAAACATGTTTCGTTGCGCAGTTACATGTTACGCTTCGCATGAAACGCAAATCGCATTAAATGCTAATTTCGTTCGGAAATCATTACATATTGACGACTTTCGTCTGCTAAAATGAACCAGGCAAGCTATATCGGTTATTTTGCCTTCGTTACACGTGAGTTATCTGGTTTTTCATGACATCATTAAAGTCAGGTCGGCATTAAAACGCCAACATACTGCGAATCACTGATATCATACCGAGGAAACTTGCGGTATTCATTACCTCCGTACTTAACGACATTCCCCTTCGGCCTTTTACGACACCCGGTGCACCTAAGACGGACGTGTTCCGGGGGCGTGCATGCATAATGACGAATAAAATTTAATTGCCAAATAATAATTAGACGATATAAAAATTAAATGTCCGGATGGTAATTTACAGGGCACTAGCCGCCGCCGTTGTTGGCAATAATAATTTCCACGAAAATTACGATCGGCGCCGTTTTTTCTCTCTCCCTCTCTCTCTCTCTCTCTCTCTCTCTCTCTTTCTCTCTCTTTCTCTCCCTCCAGACGCCTGCGCTTTCTTTCGGTACCCGCTAACGACGCCGTTCCTCCATTCCCGGCTACTTACTTTGCGTGGTGCTTTATGCGCAGCGCAAAAACTGATTAAACGATCACGCGCAAAACATGCTAATCAAGCATCTCACTTCGGACCGAACGCTAAAGTTGGAAACGCTGCAGTGTTATGGTAGCGTAATTTGCACTTGTCAAAAACATGTGAATTTATTAAATGTATGCAAGAAACATCATCAAAGTGAGGGACGCGAATATTAAGAAAATTACAAAATATTGCTAATCAACAAATTTTTCATAAATTTTATTTTTTAAGCTCTTCCTTACTAATAATATCCTACCTCCAATAGACTGTGTGCACCTTTAATATTAAAAATCATCGCTATCTCGAGATAAACTTAGCCTTAGAAGCGCATAATTGAGATCATGGAACTATCCGATATACATTTCCCCGACATTTCTCCCAACGGCGACACGAAGACGGACTTTCTTTCTGCCGCTAACGACGATATTCCTCCTTTCGAGGCTACTTAATTTGCGCGGTGCTTTATGGCAGCGTGGCGCCTACGGCGGGTAATTTATTCGCAGCACGAGAACCGTGACGTCTCTGCCTTTCGCCCGTTGGACGTTCTATGAGCTCCTCTTTTCGCGAAACTTTAATAGCCACCACGTGGTGGCTATAATCGTACCGGCGGAGACGTGAGAAACGCGAAGAAGTATCATCACGCGGGTGACTCGCTAAAATTATCTTCCCCTCGCTATATAGCTCCCCTTTCTTCTCTCATTTCTTTCTACCCTTTTGCTCTCTCTTGCTCTCGAGATATTTTCTACCTTCGGTAGCACGGATAATAAGCTCGCACAAAAAAGCTCGATTCGCCCAGACTTCTCTTCTGAAATGGAACATGGGGGACAACGGCTTCGAACGTTTTGTAATCAGCAAAATTGTTTCTCCGCGAATGATTCTGCCATTGATTTCACTGCAATAAAGCGTTATTTGTGACCTCATTGTGAACGATGAAATCTCGAGGGGAGAGATGCGAATTTTTATTTATTGTGCTATATTGTACACAATAATATATGCGGTTCTGCTTTACTCGCTTTTCTGTTAAAAATAATTTTCCTCGGTGTGAAAATCACTAAATATTATTAAACGATATTATATTTAAAAAACAGAATATAAAGATAAAACATTATGTACGTTCATTATCACTCATAATGAGCATTACTTGAAAAATCTATATTTTTCATACATAGCAAATCTTAGGAGCACCTTAGCAAAAATATAATTTTTCTCCAATATATAATAACGTTGCTTAACATGGTGCGTCAGTGGCCAAACTAATTAGCTATATAATTAGTAATTATTGAACGAGCGTGAATGTCGGCACGTATCAATTACGATTGGCTTATTAAATTTCGGGCACGCGATTAATTAATCTGCAATTAGCAATCGTAGTCGGCGCCCGTTTATTAATTATGCCGCGAAAGCTTCCAGGAACCAGTCTCGAAAGTAAATTAAGGATCGACTGGCGGGGAAGTCGTTAAGGCGCCCTCACGCGAAAGATATATGGACCTTTAGGGCACCGTAGGTAAGGTTTCGCAAGCTGAAAAGCAAGGCGGAGTAGAAGGAACGCAGTTTCGTGTTATCGATCGGAAAACCTGACTTCAAAGCCACGAAGAGTAATTCGTACTTACGTCAATATCAATCTCGCGGCTGAGCACGCAAATTGAAAACTAATTTAAGAGCATATCGCGCACCATCAGTAATTACTTTTTAATTAATTTTCGCCCTGAATGCCCGACCGACAGGGAACCGCCTGAGTGAATACCTGTACATCTCACCGCGCGTCATTTTTACTTCTCGCGAGCATGATTAGCCTTTCCTTTAGTTGTCTTTTTCGTTGCTGAACAGGGATTCTCATATCGCACGAAAAAAACTCACTCCTTTATATTATATGTAGTGCATAATGTAAAGATACATATAAAATATATAAATAAAATAAATTGAAATAAATAGATACATAATTTCAAATAAAAGTAACTAGATAAATCGCGAAACCGATCGCGAGGCACTCAAGCATTTGACAACGAAACAGTACAAAACCTGGTACAGGGCCCCTGTAATGAGACCCTAACGTGCTTGTAAGAATGCCACCAGACGCGTTTCGCGCATCGCCGAACGCGCTAAACGCGCCAGCTGTCGGTTGCTGTCGCTCGTGCAGAGCTTCCTTTTTTTTTTACCATTCCATTATTGTTCACGCGGCTCGATCTCGCCACCCTGCAGTTCTGTTCCGCGCCGATCCGACATGCAATTTTTTCCCCGAACACAGAACGAAGAAAGGATACCGACCGCGCGATATTTGTCGCAAAAGGAAGCGAGGACGAGGGAAGAATAAATTGTATATCCAAGCAGACAGGCGTGAACTCGTGAATCGCACACGCACACGCACACGTTTTATCAACGTATACCAAATCATTCCGTCTCAATTAATAGCTACGCTTCTGCATATACGTATCGTTTTAATAGTTTGACAGCAGAAGCCGATTTAATTCTATCCTGTTTTTGTTGTTATACGTAACCATGACACAATATTTTCCGCTTATTACAAACATGTGTAATCAGTTGATTTTATAAAAATAATATTCTGTCAACATTAGTACATATCGGGTATATCAATTTTCACGACTTATACCTCGAATTACGCGCACGCGAACTTTGTTGCCAGTGACGAGGCCAAAAGTCGGTCCACGGTCCCACGAAGAAAATGCGTGTCGTGTTCCACGAGCGTGTACGTGCGTGAAACCGGCCGTCACGCATAAAAGGCGAGCGCAGGAAGCATAAACGGCACTTTTTATCAGTCGGACGAGGCACCCATGTATCGCGCTCTGCGCGTTATTGTTTCGCGTACGTGCGTATGCATCGCGCACAGAGAGCCCTTTCATACGCGTACCTACATGCTACGGCAGCGATATGCATATGAGAGTAGCGTATGTTAATGAGATAGTTGGTGCACCACTGACAGGATAATGTTTGAACGAGAAGCGTGTCACCAATGGATTTTCTACTCGGCGAAATTTGAGAAGAACACATTTTAAAGAGAAACTTCTCAACATCGAAACTGAAACTTTCAAGATAAATTCGAATTCTTATTTACAAAATACCGAATTACGAACTACGAAGTAGCAAAACGTCGAGCACACTCGCGACGTTGCGTTTCAGACACGTTCTTATCGGCGCTCGTTGAGCTTATCTTTGGAGTGCTTTGTAAGGTTTACACGAAACTTCCGGCGAACATTCCTCGGCACACTCGAAGTCAAGTCTTTCTCTGCGCAAGTGTAAATCGAGTTGTGCAACGTTGGTCAAATCAAAACCGGTTTTGGCGCATCAATTTGACCGCGACGCTTTTAATTTTCAGATTTTTATAACAATTTTTATGTTAATTTCAAGTTTTGAGAAGAGCGTCTATTTTAATATATTCTTATGCATTAAAATTCTACAACGGTTTGCCCCTGTTCGTATTTGACGCTCCCGTAGCACCTATTCTAACGTTAAGGCGGGATCATCGTTCGATGCCTCGAACGCGACGAGGCTAATCAACGGGCGTGAAAAAGGCGTGCGTGCGTGCGTGCACAGCACGGCACGGCACAGCACGGCAACGGCAGGGAACGAGGCACGCGGAGCTCGCGCGATCCCACGGAGCCACGCGATGCTTCATGCCGCGTGCACGTGACCCTCGCGACCCTAAAACCGAGCACTATTTTCCGCTGCCGACAGGATTCCTCTCTTTCTCTCTCTCTCCCGGCATCTTCTCGGCATGCTGCAGAACGCTCGTGTTACAGAACGAAGCACAAGCACGACACGAGAGACCGGAGATTAATATTATCTCGCGCGTAGCGTGCGCCGGGGATATGCGAATCGCGAGTTCCTACGCATCGCGGCATGTACCGGCAATCTCGTCTTCCCTTCGGGAGAAGCCTCTTTGTTGCTTCTGGTATATACCTCGTACGACAGGACATAAGTAATGCGAAATCATCACGAGCGTCCACGTCCGGATGGAGAATGATATTCGAGAATGCCGGTGAAATAAGAGCAAGCCAAATATTCTGTTCAGTTTCTCTTATGAGAGTGTAGCGGAAATTTATGGATACTAGAATAAAATATAGAGTTGGAGAAAAGAAAGAGCATTTGATCGATCCGTCCATTGCAAAGATTGCACGGTGCGCGATATTGTATAATTCATTCTAAAACAATCTGTAATTTCGTGAGCGACTTAATTTATGGGTATAATTGCACAAGCATGTTGTCACATTAAGGAAAATTATATCTTGGATGCAGTATGTAATTTTCATTAAAATAATGCAAATCTATGGATTTATAATTGGAGAACATCAGCCCCGCAAAACTACCGTTTCCTCGAACGGCCTGAAGGTATTATCATCATCGTCCATACACATCACGAAATCGTGACCACGTCGATCCTCCCATGCCTGAGAGAAAAACGTCATCATAATTTTAATCCGGCGATTATGTGGACCCGGTTCTTTTTATGCGTAATCTCAAGCCTGGAGACACGTGTCTGGAGACACACCGCTATAGGTTGGTCGAAAGACTTATAATTTTCAAATGTAGATCACAAGAAGATGAATGTCACGCGGTAGGCGTCGCCTGCACACGAAGTCCAACACGTGCACATACTCGTATATTACGCAAGTATAGTAAATTTCACGTTCGATTGCTTCGCAAATTTTTGCAAATTACATGTGCAAAATCTTGGAAAAATTATGTCATTTATATGTGTGCATCTCACTACTGATATATTTTAATAGCGTATTCTGATTTGCAGAATTTGCTGTTAATGTTATTTGTATCTATGTTATATAATTGCCACACATTTATCTGATTAAGAGAGCAAATAACATTCAGCTTCTCAATCAACCAGAATTAATTTTATGCAATGCTAACGAATTCACAAAACAATTATTCTATGTTTTTAATATAAGAACAAACTAATTACATTAAAACCGATAGAATTCAACGCGCGACACAACGTTACAGAGCAACGTACACTTTAAAAAGAGAAAAAATAAAGGATATAATATTGCCTGTATCGAAAAATTATAATTTAGAGTTCTCATCCTCTATCATTACGATTCCTTCAAATGACCAAATCACGCTAAATATCTAGTATACAATAAATACTGCCTCGACAGTAGTTAATTGCCTGAATTGATCGTTATTTCTTTATATAGATAATAATCTCTGCTACAAAATTGTCGTGACCGCGTTTCGAGAGATAATACGACAACACTCGGAGTAGCTCGCACCGCTATCCGCCGACTTGAGTCTCGCCGCGCAAATGATAACGACGCACGGTGGCCTTGCGCCCATAATGCTCAACTACCAAAACAAACATCAAATTCTTACTAGCCTCGTTTCCACGAAATACTTATATAACGTATTAATAAAGTACGCCAAATATTCTATATTTTTCAAATTATACAATATATAACATAACTTTCTGTTTCTTAAATTTAAATCATTCGATTTGAATGATTAAATAACTCATTATTACCATATACTCAATTAAAAAAGATTAAATAATTTATATGTAACAGACTTTGTTATTAATAATAAATTATCAATATATCAACTACCACTATGTAATTACTTACAGACTTACACACGGAAAAAAATGAAGTTGCTTCAATTAAACGTCGATGTCACGGGCTGCCACAAGCATAAATAGATAATTCAATTGGATATTATTGGACCAAATATTTAAATTATTAAAACAATTATCTGGTGTTTTTTGTTCATTAATGTTTTGATGTTGCATCAATAAATTTTATCTTAATAACACTGATGCTCTTGCTTGATATAAAAAATAATGCTGTTGATACATCATTTTTTTTCCGTGCATATAAGAATTCAAAAGATAAAATTAATTCAACAATAAAATCAATGTTACTCTTAAACTGTGAAGATTAATAATAGAAGATAGATTAAATACACATGTAAGCTTTTGAATCTGAGCGTACCTAAGCTCTACACCTTTGGCTAACTTTAATTTATAAATAAAATAATATTAATCTCGATACTTTTACATAGAAAGAGTTAGAGCTGAAATAACAAATTCTATTCTATTCTATTCATAGAAAGAGTTAGAAATTTATATTCTAACTAATTTAGAAATATGCTATTAAATCATATCATGCAAATGAATATGAAATATAAAGATTATCTTAAAGTATAAAAAAGATGCGAATAACTCGCGCGCGATTTATCTTACTGTAATGATTTATGTTAAGACCAAGTTGTAAAAATACTCTCTTCTTCGTCAGCAAGTGTGTACGCATTCAGCTACGTCCGTCGCAACGGAATGGAACGGCCCGATCGGCAAAAAGCAATCGGTCCGAGTTATTTATTGCGGCTTTCGGACGAAAGACCCGTGGTGGTGGACACGGAGGTACGTTGGACCGGAAGATACCTTATCTAAGACACACTCTCTCCGCGCGCGCACTGAAGAACGCGCCCCGTATACTTGCATCCTTGCCGCGGGACCGATACCGGCGATAAGACGACGTCTAGTATCTGATGTGCGTGCAAAAACAAAGGCAGCAATGAATCTCGGTATCCTACTCTCATCACCCCGCACGATCGCTTGTCTCGTGATAACGAGAATCGATCTCGTTGCTACGTCGATTTATATCGAGGAAGCAATGTCTCGTGGCGGCCGGAGGCGCGAAAAATCCGCGAGCGTACGCGCGCGGACCGAGCGCGATTATCGGTGTCGAGGCGAAGACACCCGGGCGATACCGATGATCGAAAGACCACCTAGGTGTAGATCCATATGATAGTTTTCGTACAGTGTGATTAGGGAAATCTGTGGATATTGCAACTATCATAGTGAATGCATGGTAATGTTCGCGAGATGCGTTTCGATCATAGACCCTTAGTCTGCAGTTTATCAAATAGCTATCTAAATCTAAAATATCGTATATGAAGCGAATTCCTGCGTCGATGTCTATCTAAGAAGGAAAATGCGAGGTAATAAAGTTGAAGAGATAATATGATACTGACATTGCTAAATCACACACATTTATAGGTTGATCAAAACTTTTTCATTGCCACGAGCATCAATAATAGCAAAAACTACTAAAAATGCAGCACTTTTAACGGCAACAGAAACATAAAAAGATTAAAAAATATTATTATAAATATAATTACTGGCTGAGTCAGCAAAAGTATTCGTAATGGCATGCATGTGGAGTTAGAATCCGTGCAAGTAACGAGCGAGCGAGCCCGCGACTCGCGTACGCGCGTTGAAACACGAACCCGGCCCGGTATCCACCCATTTCCGAGGATATCCCTCGATTTACAAGCTTCCTCGTAGCTATCAGCGCGGAATTTTCCGCAGCCACTAACTCGGCAAATCGCCGCCCGATACGGTCGATGGCGCGAATCGGTAGTCGGACGCCGAGGCGAACCTCGATGCATACCTCAGGATCGGTACATTAACCTCGAGAGGGGAGGAAAGGGACGATAAATTAGGCGAGCCTTATCGGTGATCGTTTGCGCGAGTATAACGCTCCTCGCCCAGAAGCTACCTTGGCGCATACAGATGCATCCTCCTCGCACCTGATGCATCCTCAGTCTCCCATTGGCAGAAAGAGAGACGGAACCGTACCTACTCTTGGCTCTCGAGAGCTTGGGCGTACTTACACGCGGGGGCTTGGTTTTGTTTGGCGCATAAAAAACAGACATATTGGTTTTACGGTTCCCTTATTTACGAGACCATAAACCTTCCTCCTCTCCTCCGGCCGCGAACCGCCAAGTGCAACAACGTGCGCCGTTGCGATTCCAGGCTGGAGGGACGATACCAGGCGGGCGGACTGACTTGACGAAGGGAAACGAACGGAGAAACGGAGAAACGCTCCGCGCGGGTATTAATAAATTCCGGAGTAAGTTACACTCGCGCGCGACCAAGTCAGGCAGATGCTCGAGATTAATGGGATTCTGCGTCGGTGACAAATCCGCACGTACATACATATCCGCGTTGGCTGACAAGCGTGAAAAGTCGGAGGAAAGAGAAATTGTCTCTGTATTTATTATGTTTCGAGTCACACGCGACAGATTCTTGATAATACCCGTAACAAGTGCGGATCGTATACAAAATGGAATTCTTTTTCAAACTAATTCAATATTTTTTTCATCAACATTTCTTTTATCTATTTTTCTTCTGGTTTATTCCCATGCTTTAAATTTCTTTTACCGAAGAGCAAAAACGCGCTTAGATCGTAATGCAAAAAAAAACTTCAAAAGAATCTTGGTATTCATTAAGGGAATAACTATTTGAATCTTTCCGGAATGCACTTTAAGCTTACGATTACATGCGCGTCACGGTAGAACGGAATGCCTTATGGAAGCAACACGAGACTCTGCTTACGATAATCGACAATAAGGAGTGATTGTAAGCCTTTATCAAGTCGTAAGCTTACCTCGAGATAAGGTCGGCAACCTACTCAGTTCTCACTAAGGTTGATGCTCGCCTTAGCCAGGAACTTCGATATATCGCGTTCTCCGCGCGGAAGAGTTTCGTTGATTTATCGCTCCTTGAAACGAGCCAAATTACACCGTTAAATCGTCCCGAACGACAGTCGGCGTGCAGGCGAGTCATTTCGCGCGATCGGCGTACCTTGTACGTGTACAGGATGTCTCACAATCAATCACATTACCTTTCAGTAATGAACCAGTGTTATAAAGGAGCCAAGAAGAAGAATGATTAATAGATATAATAGAGAGAAAGAGAAAAATATGTAGCTACTAAAGGTGTAATATTAAAATATTAAAAAAATTTTTATCGATTTTTTAAAAACTATAACTATTGAAATTGTACTGTAAAACTAACCATCCATGTAACATATATAATTATTTATCATCGCGTTACCTTAGCAGTGACTGGCTTTGATTCGCTAATGAATAATCATCGAATCTACAATATACTTCAAGCGCAATTTCTATTAATATATACTTTCTCTATATATTATCCTTCATTAAAGAAGACCGTAGTTAATCGGGGAACGCCCTGTACAAGTCTGTAACGTATATCCGTGGAAGACAAAGCGAGATTGGTGTGCAGGGGTCGCGTCATCAAGTCACGAGCTGCAACGAGCGTGCAAGAATCGATGTCGAGGAATCGCAAGGGAATGAAGACGACGATGACGACGACGAGACGAGATGAGAGAGAAAGGGGAGCCGAGAGTAAAGGGACGAGGGAAAGAGATGAAGAAACGCTCGGGTCGGTCACGCGTCTCGAACTCAGCAATGGCAATCAGAAGTCTGTTATTGCGAGTCTTTGGTCTTTCGAAGGCTAAGTACAATTACAGGTTGCTTCGAGAATGAGGCAGCATGCCGGTGCGCGCACACACGCAGAATTGTTCGTATCTTCGATCGCCGCCGAGGAATTGCGCTTGTTACGGACGTACGTACGGTGAAGAGCCGCGAAGTTCAAGTACGGGATCGTCCTTGTCTGACGTTGTTAACGGCGACAGAATATGCGATGCCCGAGCCGAGAAACGTTTCTGCATTTCTGCGACCATTTCTGTATTTCTTAATAAAGATCGCTGAAGATATACGCGGAAGACGGCTGATGCGAGGACGTGAAATGCATCGGATACAATCTTCTTTAGGCCGGCCACCCGGTGTGACCTAAAGCGACATACCGGTTTCGTGCTGGTTTGCAGTTGCAACGAAATACGCTAAAAATTGAAGAAACGTTAAACGGGAGAAGAAATTTTTACGAAAGGACACGAAAAGCTCGTGTTTCATGCCGTTTATATCTCCCAGCCTGAAAACTAAACTGCACCAAGCGCGAGCCAATTAAAAATCTTTTTAAAATCCAATCTTCAAAACAACACATCGCATCGAGATAAAAGACCACGCACGATTTCGACAGGAACATTCGCCGTGAGAGTAAAGCGAAGGCAACGATGACCAGGCAGAAAGCCGTCGGTGCACCTCTCGCTGAGGATAGAGGATCCACGTGGATCCGGCCCCGAAACTCCCAACTCCCAACGCCCGGCGTGGCACTAAAAGTTTCGGGGCGTGGGCAATAATTTACGATGCCGCGCGGTAACTATCCGTAAGTACCGGCGAGAGCAACGCTAATGTTCGTCCTTATGTACTGCGCGTGTCCGTGCACGGTTGACTGGCCGGGGAAGAATAAAGAGGGTTGAAAGGAACGTCGAAGAGAAGGTCGTCGGTCGGAGGCGCGTTCGCCTTTACTACGCATACATAAATCTGCGGTCTCTCTTCGCCAACGTCGCGGCTTTACTGCCTTTCCGTGAAAACCCGCACTCTCCCGAAGTCTCTGCCCCCGCGACCCTGAAGCCGCCGCCGACGCAACCGCGACGCAATGTAGGTCTCTGTGTCCCCGGATAAACTATTCCCGCAACGAAGCTGCGTGCGTCACTCCGTCGCAGCAATGAAATTAATATTTCGAACTTAGAATTCTAATTTAACTTAATTGCAAAAAATATAATTTCTCATTGATAGATAACAGATTTCTAATTACAGACACGTTGGATGAGAGGGGAGAAAGAATTTTGTTTGATCAAATAATTCGTTAACTGCATTCTACCTTGCTTGTAGCTGCTAAAATAAAATCGAACAGAATTCCGCATCAATTAAGTCCTCCGGAATAATTCACTTACACGAAACCGTAAATTACGTATATGCACTTAATGACTTCACTCTGATTACAAATAATTGCGTATAAACGATAAAATTGTACGCAAATAAAAGCACCGAATCATTGTGTCTCTCGTCATTGCTTTTATAGTAAATTCTACCGAGTAATCGCTATATCATTCATTTACTTGGATTATTGCCTACGCACGCAACCTTAATTAATCATTCTCAAAGTGCGGCACACCCGAGGTTTGTTAAGAGGCTTTCTCAATTAACATCCCTTGTTCTGAATTAATAAAAAATCATGTCGAAATTGAATCCCCGCACTGATACCTCGTACAAATTACTACAGGCCGCCCCTATCAAGGTTGCGCTTTAAACAAACACGAATCTCCAATTTATTGGATCGTCTGCCTATCGATACTCGCCGACCATCGATACTTGTTCATCCTTAATCAATAATATACACGAGAAAGCAATTAATATAGCAATTAGTTCGTGGCATTTACGCACCGTGGGACTCCGCCCATCTTTGTGCGCAACGCGCAAATACCTATTCGCCTCATGTAATAAGATCTTCTGTATATAATAATAAGCGAAATAAAACCCATCATAAAACATCGCTTAAATTTTGTTCTGCACATTTTTTCTGTTTCAAAGACAGAGCGAAAATGCACGAAAATGCTTTTATCTTAATTATAATTTAATAATCCAAAAATAGCTTTTTTCGTACAAGATTCTTTATATCTTCATGCAGATTTAAATATAAGTAATAATCGCAATTATGTCATTCAATCACTGGCCAAAGCAAAGCGCCTTTCCGTGAGCATCTATAATTTAAGAATAAATTGTGAGAATACGTCTAGTCGTAAGTAGGTACTTCCCATCGTTTCAGAAACACATTGCGAGAAGCGGCTCGCCGACAGTAGAACGCGCGCAGACGTGAGAAGGTTTGAGTTCCCACAGACACCGAAGAAACTGGGAGATGGCGCGTCCTTGACGTCGACTAAGTCAAAGACTGTCCCGCAGACGCGCCGAGTCACCATAAGCGATTCGTCATCCGCGAAATGGGAATTTTAAGTACCTGTCGCCCACCTTCGGCGAAGAGATCTACGATGCTAACGTCAGTCCGCATCGCGACGAACATTTCTCGCGATCGTAAATACCCAGCTATGGTAACAAACGTGTTTACCCGTCGCAGAGACCAGCGCGTGTAAAAACTTTTGTTTACCACTACGTGAATATTTATAAAGCGCTTTTCGTCCGGCAATATATTTGAATCGACATTGCATAATTTTAAGAAACGATCGCTAAGGAATGTAGGAAGCGGTAAATCGCGACACGCGGCACGGTTCAAGCGCGATTTGCAACTCGATGTGAGAATCCACATCCGGCAGCGCGACAACGCTCCCGACTTTGGAACAAAAGGACCCAGAGAGGAGAGGAGGCCTTGGTGCCGGCGGTGCCGGCCACGTGGAATCACAGCGGCGGATCGTTAAAGAAATATCGAACGTCGTACGCGCCTCCCCGTCGCGGCCGTTCCATGCGAATACGCCGGAATCGTATCTGTAATGCGATCGCTTTGGCACTGTATAGCGATAGCATCATTAACCCTCCGTGCACCGAACACTGAATAAGATCTTGTTACGCGATATCTGACCCACGGGGCCTGACGCGGAGCGCTCTCGACTCCTTTTTGCCCGCACAATACTCGCTAATTAAACGAGCGGGCAGCCCGCCACCGCAGATACCAGAGCGCGATTGCTTTGTTTTCGTCCGGGACCACGCCACGCTTCCTTCGGCCAAATTAATTGAAGACGAGAAAATAAATAGAGGACCGACCGACCGCCCGCGCCACCATTCCTCGCAGCAGATGGCCGTCACCGGGAGGCTGTGAAGTAAACCGAGGTAAAAACGCAATGTGCCAATAATAATCCGAAATCCGTCGCTATATCTTTGAGATGTCACGTTACCAAAAAAAAAGAAAAAAAATAGAAATATAATTACGCTTCTTTTTTCCGCGACTTTGTGGACAACTTGTTCAATGGGACCCATTATTAGCTTGAACCCAAACTTCGCATTCTATTTAAGGGAATCGCATCCAATATTTGAGCTCATTACAAAAACTACATATATTATATATCTTATAAATTATATCAATGAAAATTCAAGCTTCTATGATTTGAAATAATGTAATTCAAGTATTCAAACTCCTTAGAAAGTAAACAAATTTTACCTATTTTTATTTTCATATAGTTGATATAGTATTTCATTCTTCTTAAATTATGTAATGTGTTAATTTGCTGCATTTCTTTCAACAACTTCTTCAATAAGATATTACGCAAAGGACACTCTTGCGACCATGTAGCAATGACCGTCGCGCGTGTTACTTTTTTTCTTAGAGATCAAAGAATCTCGCGGATAGCTCGCGCCAAGCGATCCGAAACGTTGGCATGCCTCTTCAGGAACGTCAGCCGGACGATACCGGCGTTTTTCCCGCGTCGAAGTTCGCAGGCGTGGTCGAGTGCGCAACCGACGACGGCAAAAATGTTCCGGCAAAAAAGCACCTCGCATCCACCTGGATCGTGGAGCGACCAGGCGACGCGATCATACTGGATTCTGGAGACTTATTCCTTCGTGCTTTTTGCGCGTCGTCGGTTTGCGTCATGATCCACATCCTGTGATTTTACAAAAAAAAATTCATGATCGTTTGCATAACTTTCAGATGTTTTAATCTCCTGGTAGTTTGAACAACATGTGGCACATTGCTTCTCGCATATAAAAAGTCTACTAATTTAACTACGACCACGAAAGAACACAGATAAAAATACATTATACTACATCGTCTTTGTTACGTTCGTAGTTGTATTTGGTATTCATCTACAGAATCGTTCAGAATGATGTTCTAATGCGAGCTTATGCGCATTCTAGCAATATAGCTAACTTAATAACACTATTAAAACGTGCGCGTGTAGTCGGATTGCACGCGCGACCATCAGACGTCCCTCATCAAGATCCTCATTAATTATTAATCATAATAACCGCAGGGCGATATCTCGACGATAATAAAACGAGAGTACATGGCTTTATTCTCTAATGCGCCTTGGACTTGATTCTTTTTTTTACTCCCCCGTACGCGCCTACAGACCGAGCTATTAATCAAACAGCTCATTAATTACTAAACATGGCGACACGCGTAAACTGATTCGATGCTGCCAGGGAATACGTACATGTCGAGGACGATAAAAGGCTGGTACGTCTCGTTAATTAATTATTCGATAACAGTTGCGCGCTACGAGCGGACAATGTTCTTGGCCTCGTTAAAACGTATGCAAATGAGATCTGTTCATCAACGGCGCCCAATTAAAGGAGCCAAAGTGAATCCTTCGTCCGTCGAGAGACGGAGATGCGGCGGACGTGTGAATGAAAGACAAGCTGCGCGCGGTTCCCTTTGTAAACGACGAGTAATGTATGAGACACCAAGAAGACGATACTAATGTCGTTAATCGATCGACGTAAATTTTGTGCGGTGTGCTGAGAGGAAACGTCAAGTTTCCTTGTGTGTAACGAGTTACACACGAGTGAATTGCATATGTCATCGATTAACGATCGACACCAACGATGAAATAAATGCACATTTGAACATCAACATTATCTTCACAAAGATATATTTAAAAAAATTTAATTGTATTTTATCGAATAAATTAAAAATTAATTTAATATTTAAAAATATTAGTACTTTATAGTGTGTGTTCAGGTATTTTATGTTAAAGTGAACACTTGTTAAAAGAACACGAGGCGTAGACAGCACGGCGATTAGCTTCAAGGACAGTAACCCGTTCTAACGGCCCATTCGCCATATGACCTTTAACAAGTCTAGACACTCAGTCGCCTAACCACGTTGAATCAACTAGACTATGACGAATGTAAGTGTGCGTACAACGCAATACATAAGTAACATCTGTATCAGAACACTCGTGCCACTGGTTTCCGCGCAATCTTCCCTAGCTATAACACCTGCTATCTGGGATGAGACATTCGGCCGCATCTATTTTTGATTAATTATTATACTTGGTCGTTCCGGAGAAAATAAGCGTATACCAGCCCCGTCACTTTGCAGTCACATCTGATATTTCGCCGGCATTTCTGTCGGCGACCGATCGCAATTTCGAGAGTGACTACGCTTTTCGCGCATGTGAACGCAGCTGGAGGGCCCGAAGGGTCCCCTTTTCGAAGCGCGGACAGTAATCATCGACGATGGAATCGCGGGGGACGTAACGATTCGCGAACGAAGGTTTGATCCGCAGCCTGTACTTAGGTCGCACGACGAACGAATACACCCTCGAGCCGTTTCGCCATTGTAGTAATTGTAAGCCTTCGCCTTCGGGACGGGGCTACAAACCGGATCACCGGGGAGCGATCCAGATCGGAGATCACGGTCGCGCACCACAGGACTCGTTCCGACTTGCTCATGACGCAGGGTCACGACGAGGTATCTCGTTCCGCGGCTCTGTGATTCTTATCCAATCGAAAGATTGGAGTTTTTTGTAACTCATTAATTGTTGGTTATCGTTGCCATTGTTAACGTTTCAGACGCTTTATCCCTCCCACTGTTTACAGCAGAAAGACACGTATTAATTACCTGGCGTTGCTCGTAAATATGAGATACCAGAAAAGATATCGGCATCTCTTTAAAATCAGCGGATCACCGCCGAGCAAAGGATCACGAAAGCCTTCAAGGGCTGTTTAAACTTTCTAACTATAGAAAATACATATACGCATCTTATATATGTTAATGCTACCGTGAACTCCTTCGTGGCAGCGGTACACTCGAATTATATAAAATGCGAACGCGCGATAAAAGACGTATCATTACTCATGGGTTACATCCCACGATACCGTGCCTCTGATTACATAAACGATCGACTGATAAATACCAGGGAGTGGTATGAACCGAAAAACGGGAGAGAAAATTGTCGAGAGTGCACATGCGAACCTACGCTGCAGGGAAGACTGCCCTACGCGTTCGACGAGAAGAATTCCTACACGATCCACTATCCTGAACCGAAGCGCTGGTTATGGTCGTAAGTACGTTCCTCTCGTGAAAACGCGCGCACGGAGGAGTCTCGAAGCAACGCGGCAGCGCACGATTCTGACACGCGAATCGACAGCCGCGAGCTCGCGAGCCTTAAGCATGCTGCTCTCTCTTTCTCTCTCTCTCTCTCTAAATGTCGAGTAATTTCCCTTGACCCTTGCCCGCGAGATTTCCGCCTGCAAGGAGAGACTTGAAACGGGTAGCAAAGCAATAACGAGAACAAAAGTAATAATAAATTTAAATGTAAGAGTAATTTAAATATATGAGAGACTATGTGAGAATATTAACCGAAGAACGCGTCATTGTGTGGTGTGTGTAACGTGATTTATCATTATAAAAAGGAAATTACGTATGTGATTTGAATAACGCAATATAATAAGAGCCGCATTACAACGAATAAGTCAAGTCAAACATCAAACTGTCTATCAGGCCGTAGGAAGAAATTCCGCCTAATTACAACGATATAAACGATAACATCAAGGCGTGTTACGAGGCGCGTACAAAAGACGCCCGAAGGATACCATCACGGATACGCGAGACATCACGATATCGAGATGAAAAGCACATATGGAACGAGATAAATGCTCGCGCTCGCGAGTGGTAACGTTGGCTTCGGCAACCGCCTGAGGCGCGTAATCAGACTCGGTGCTGTTCTCTTAGCGAACCAGTGAAACGATGCGGACTACGTCACAGTTAATGGTCTACCTTGAACCCGTTACCATGAAGACTCCATTCGGCCCGGCGAAACTGGCATGAAAAAAAGGCGCATCGGAGGGATATCTATGCTGAGTGCAGGCAGATATGCGGTTGCAGGTTGCGGCAAAGGTCGTCGGGAGGCTCCGAGGTGAGGAGTTCCCACACTTCGGAGCTGCCTGCAGCACTAGAAGCGCATGGGTCAGACGCCACTATACGCCTGCGGCGGCCGGTCTGGCCGACACGATGTTACACGAGACGAATCAGAATCTTTTCTGTCATTAAGATATTCTCAATTTCGCAATTCGGTGATAATAATTAAAGTAACAAGTTTAAAAACCGTCCCGAGTTAAAATTCAATATCGTTATGCTCTTATCGCAGCAATAACGTTCCAAATGTCAAAAATACGTCATATTTCAACGAATGCCGCTTAATTTCAATATAAAATTAAACCTCCCGGAAAATTAGAATATAATAAGCGCGAGCCAGATATTTGCCATAATTGAAAAAGCGACCCCGCCTTTACTCGACAAGTTCGACGCTGGATGGAAGTCGCGAGCCTAGCGGACGAATTCGACACGTCCGGAAATCTACGGCGAGCGAACCGGTGCCTCGTGTAACAGAGTCTGAAAGTGGCTCGGGGCTCGGCGCGTGCAGGACGTGATTGTGTCGCGTTTTTCGTCTCTCTCATACTCGATCGGGCAGCGAGTTTCTCTCTCGATCTATCGCTGCCTACCACCTCTCACCACTCGCCCCTACTACAGGCCGACTCTTACCTTTTCGACGTCCGTCCCCTTTTTGCTTCTCCTTCGCTCCTCGCCACGATGGAGAGGACGGCTCCCACCGCCTCCGCTCGACCACGACTCCGCAGGCCCGGCTCGTGCTGCTCTTGCTGTACCTAGCAGACCTCCAGTGGCGTGAGTACTCGAGATTTTCTCGATGAGAGTCCGGATGAAATCGATGATACCTGAAATTCAGAAATATTTATTTGTTAATTATAATTTGAAGAGTGATAAAGGGATAGCGAAATTGGCAAAAGTATTTCGGGCAAAGTAAAAGCGATAATTATAATCTATTCAAATCTTTATCTAAATAGATTTGTTTCAAGTTTATAGTGTTTAGAACATCAGTTATTGCAGCTTTCTATAAGAAATTTTTAATACTCCTCTAAAGGCAATTTATATCATAAAACTTAGTTTCGACGTGGCGCACAGTAAAATTAATAAACTGAACCATTTCGAAAATTTTAAGCAACAGTCTCTCTTTGTTAATTTAGAAGTCATAGATATCCATTAAAAATTAAATTTGTTCATCCGTCCAACGAAACCTATTCAGCAAATTTAAAATTACGAAGACATCTGTCATTAAACGTACCAGCCCATCGACAAGCGTTTGACTGAATACTTTCGATCACCGCCAGCACTTTGCTGTCAATTAGTTCGTAATTGTTATTCAGAAAAGGGAAAAGAATTTTCTTATCGGGAGAGATACCTAAGAGGGTCTTGACAAATCGCCTCGTTAAGTTCGATAGTTACGCCAGTGTTCCTAGGCAAGGCGCGTGGCTGGAATGCGGCGCGGCGGTGCTGTCGCGAGCGACTGGAACTCGCCGCGCGCCACTGAAGAGTGGGAGAATGAGAACCAAGGTTCCGGCGAATGACACTCTCGCGGGTGTTCGGAAAAATATTCGGACTTATTCAAATCGCAATTTTTTTATCTGTGACTTGATATCAGTGGCTCACACTTGAACAATAAAAAAAAACCCGAAATCATATCATTAAACTCGTAAAAATATAGCTCACTAACTCCTTATGAAAGGGAATTAAACCGAAGACATGAGAAAAGTATCGTTAAAAGTATAAGTAAATTGGGGCGATGCCTTCGCTTGTAATCTCCGTCGCGATAAACATTGCTGATCACGGTGTTAGATTAAGGCATTAAAAACATTGCTGCACATGAACACGGCTGTTTTATAATCGTACTTCCATGGACGCCCACTGAGATTTTTATAATGCACCGGCGCGCGGCGCGGCGGCTACACCCTGCCAATTACACCTTCTAAATCCCTATGCGTCCCGACGTTTAGGAAATAAAGCTCTTCGTTATAATACGCCCTTAACGGACTATCGTCGCCACGGGTTTCGTCCTTTAATCAGCGATTCTGTATAACTAGCAAATGTACGGTGCTTAATAAGAGGGACCGACTTAATTACGAGGATATATGGCGAATGTAGATCCCGCTCCGGCCCCTTCGAACCATACACAACGGTCAACTATATCGAACCGAAGCCCAATTTGCATACCGAGCTGGATACTCTTTCTCCCTCTTCTCCCTTTTACGAATTCGCCGCCGCGTAACTCTCTCGCGTTGCGGAAATATTATTTCGTGCACCAGAAATTCCGACGTGCCTCGCCGCTTTTTTTTCACAACGTAACGACACGCCTAATTAATACTGATATCTGAGAACATATCGCGATTTCCGTGCCATCGGAAAATGTATTGCGTTAATTGAACATTACTGTGCAAAAGAAGATAAATTTCTACACATTTCGTAAAAGAATAACAGATCCTTTTATGTCGAAATGAAATTTTTGCACCTGCCGCAAGGACAAACAACGCTTGTTTCGATTAAACTCTGCAGATAAAAAAAGAATTGCGAAGCGACATCGAGCTCGCGAGAACGCGTGCGTTCGATCCGCCGCGCGAATCATGATTTATGCACTGATGCCAGGCCATATGGTCCAGGATGTATCATTGTTGCCATCTCACAATGGCACGAAATGCAATACTCACGCTATCGGGTGCGCTTTCGCATAATGTGTCATAAATAGGCGGCGCGCACAACGCCGTTCGCATACCGCGCTGAAACAATAACCATTGTGGTGGCTGGTACTGTTTATAAATAAGCTCCTATAAGCTCAAGCCGAGCGTTGAACATATATACGCGACCACCAATGGGCGGGCTACGTGAAGCGCGAGAGATTTTTATCTGAAAAGAACCCAGGCGTGTGCAGGTGGTCTTATCAGAGAAACACTTCGGCTTGAGCGCGATCATTATCGCGAGGCGTCGTGATAACTCCGCCGACGATACGGAATATAGAGACGCATTTACTTATAGGAAATATACAACTTGGCTAAATTTACGAGACTAGTAAAATACATAACACCCAACCGTCCGACGAATCTATGAAGCAACATCTCTTACAATCTCTGTGCGATCTGTGTTGCGTTATTGACGAGGAAGCGAATCTCGTGATTATCTCAATCACCCGCATCGATGCAATCGTACATGCGAGCGATAGAAGAAGTGGAGAATAAGAATCTCTCTCAGGATCGTGGAAACGCCTCGAGCGAGGGGATCTGTAAAAACATGATGCTGCGTAGACGGCGCACCTTTGCCCCGCGAACGCGGCGGATACTTCTGGGCGATTAAGAAACGCGAATGTGTGGAGAGGAAGAAGAAGAAGCTGCGTAAGATTCCCGCTCCAAAGGTAGAGGCGGCAACGCATGCACGCGCGAGCGCGGCTGCACCTGCGGCGTTTTTCACGGCGATTAGAAACACCGTTGGGGAACGACTGCAAGAAGCCAATTGTCCTTTGCATTGCAAGAAACGTGAAATAATACGCGGGGAATGCGCGACACTGGCCGATAACGGGAAAGTGTGGTAGAGAGTAAAAACGGGATCCACCTTGAAAAATGCTTCTTTTCGACGTTGAATCGAGTTTTTTTATTCTTATACTGAATACCGTGTAAACGTGGCAAAGATATTCTACTAACCACTTCTTTGAAAACGGCATTGATTGCATCTGTACTGTTAGATTTGAAAGTGATAGTTCGGCTTTGATCGTAAATAGTAATAGTAGAACACGAGACGCAAGGAAGATTGAGATAAAAGATATAGTAATAGCAGCACGAAGATAAACGCGGCGGATTAGAATGAGGATGTATTTCTCAAGATAGTCGCGAGATAGTTTGAGAATATGATAGGAAACGTAACGCCGTTGAATGTAAAGTTCAAGGGAACGGGAACTTCCATTTAACGGTAGCTACTGCGGTTCGCCGCTTATCATCGCGCTTAATCCAATTCTGGACGACAGTCGTGTCTGCGGTCGTGAGCAACTCACGCGTGAACTTTGCTGCTGCGGTAACATGAATTATCGCGAGGTGCGCCATCGAGAGAATCGCACGGTTTGCGGTGAGCGTAATATTTCTTTGAAAGCCAAATAAATAAAGGTGATGCTTGTTTCCCTGTTTAATTTGGCAGATTGAATGAAATATCTCACGACGGTGAGATGATGGCAAGGTGACGTACCGAATATTGTACGTGTGCCTTGCTCTAAGTAACGTGGGAAATGATTTGCACGATCGTACGATGTTGATTCCAAGAACGGCGACTAAGGTCGAATATGACGCGTTCACCTGAATGAGAATGAATGTGAATGGCTGTCCACTACTGTCGCTTACGTTGCTCTGACTCATTTTACGTCAATGAGAATCCGGTTTCGAAATTAATATACGTCACAGTAAACGCACTCTCCGGTGTTATATCTAGAATCTGCACCGAGATAAGGACACTTTAATTGATGCCCCGCGAAATGTCTCCTATTATTATTACTGTAATTTGTAACGATACCTAACGATTAGTACGGCACGGTGCAGCGTTATTAAGAGTTACAGGCACAGAGACTAATTTATAGGCGTGGTGCCCAGATGGTGCAGCCCGATTCATTAAGATTCTCACGAAACGCGCTACCTGCGCAATATTAATCCGCCTCTCGTGGCTTCCCTCGAAAATCTGAGAGATAAGCTTGGCTAGCCAGGCGAGTCCAAGGGTACGGCAGATAATTATTAATGAGCCTCGTTCTCCGGTCTCTCGCGGGCTAATGACCAGAGGCGATAACCGTATGGTAATAATAGCCCGGGCCATGCAATCGCGCGCACGGTTACGCACTCGAAAGCAATTTGCGACTTCTTTGTTGGCAATAATTAACTAAGTACGTCGCTTGCATATCTCTATGGGGAAAATGGACTCTCTATGCAGGGAAAGCCGTGGCGATAAACTTCGTTATAATCTGGCAAAGCCAGTTACTTTATAAGTATAAAAATTTCACAAAAAAAATAGTTGTACATTTTCAGTTCTAACTGATACTGATTCGTCGCAATTGCTTTGCGATTTCACAATCGTAGCGGAAAAACGAGCTTTTTTATTAAACGAGCACATTCACGACGTGACTCAGGTACGAGTCACCTAGATCCCTAGTGTGCCCTTTGGCGTCATATTCCGTTGCAAAGCATTGACTCACGTGCGTGGGCACGGTATGCGAAACGCGTACGATGCGCGACATGAAAAACGCTCCGAGATTTGCGCACACTTTCTGGAATCTGACATTAAATCCGGGTGTACGCTAGCGAGACGTCGATGACATCATGTTGCGCATCGTTAACCACGCCGCGGGCGATCGCAGAACGCGCGGGACTTTTCGCGAGGATCGCATTTAGTCTGACAGCATCACTAAAATGCAAAGATTTGTAATGCAAACATTAATTTCGCAGGATAGGTATATAGACCAGTTTCCTCCAACAAGAGAACATCAAAATCGAATATGTTGAAGCTTATTTAATGTTAATAATAAATTATAAAAACTGCAAATTCTCTTTTATATAAAGTCGAGTTGAGATATCTTTGTAATGCGTAAAATTAAAAAAAAAAAACTAATTTTAACGTTACAAACATTTTCGAGCAACGTGATAAATGTTGTCAGATAAATTCGAGTTTGCTGAATTTAAAAAAAAAACATCGGCTTTTCGTTCGCGTAATTGACGTGTAATAATTGCTTGCGTCTTTAAGAGCGATAAAAACGGCCTCAATTTACACCCGAGGCGTGCAGCTTCGATAATCTCGCGTATTCTATTTTCTCTTCGAGACCGATAAATTAGGTCCATCGAATTCTTCGCTCCGCTCACGACGCCGATAGCCCGCGGGACTTTGCATGCGTATGTCTATTCGTATGGCATATATTAGCGACGAAACGTCGTGATTAACGTCGTTTCGAAGATAGCGTCGCCTGGGGCACGGATTTATGTGAAACGCGACAACAAACCGGCCGTTTAATTGCCGATTCACGTGCCGCGAGCGCGAGCGGCAATTTCTAGCGCGAGCTAACCTGGAAATTATATCCCATGCTTAACGGGTGTCGTGGAATTATATTGGTCTTTCGCAAAGCTACTTGCAAGCTCGCCACCACCTTAATCTCATCGAGAGATTACATTCTAAAAGCATTAATGAAAGTCCCACGTGCACACGCATACGCCTTTCATATTATTACATATCACCAGATGCTGTCTAGAGTCTAGAGCGACGGCACCGGTTTATTGACGTCGTTTAATCGGTTTCGATTATATCCCGCGCTAATTACCATCGAGATAACGCGAACGATCGGGTTACTCGTTGCATGCGCCGTGAATCATGACACCGTGTATATTGGGTTGCAAAGATTAAGGCGCCTCAGGTCCAGCGATTTCAATGCTAGTGAGAATTAATTCGCTACGTCTTTCCAATTTTTATTTAAATAAGCTCGATTTTTTTCATTAATTTTATTTTCAATTTACAATCCCTAATCGTTAAAAGATGTAAATGCAAGACTAAAGACTTTTATAATGCACAACTATATATACTCGCAAATAATGTATTATACTTCTTTCATGCGATATATATTCTGATATTTGAAACAACTTAACCGTAATTACCTAACGATAAAATTAGAACGGGGGCGTATTGGGTAAGTCATAGCTCAAGAAGGAAAATCTTTAACAAAAACGATTAAGAAACGAAGAGAGTTAAACGAGACGCATTTGTCATCCCGTCCTATATAATTTTACGACAATTCCGCTGCGCCGGTCGTCGTGGGTGTAAGCAATTTTCCAGTTCATCTACCAATTCGGCCTCAGACTCCCACGCGATCCTGACAAACGTGACTTCGGGCTTCGAGGTCTGTTCCCTTTGTGTTTGGCCAGCCAGCGTGACCGAGGAATGCGCGTCGACTTTATCTGCTCGGCGACACTCGCTCGCTCGCTCCTTTATCGTTCAATTAATCCACACGCAGGAAACAATTGGCACACGATGCTTGCCGCAAAAATACGAAACGTCACACTGATAAAATTGCAGTCACGCTAGCCAGATATAATCGCGATTTGAGCAATTTGATCATGATTAAAATACTTAGAATCGAGGGCGTATCGATTTCCTAAGATTAATCTACGCGCAATTAATCACCTCAGATTGAACAACTGGTTGAAAGGAAACATAAAACATTCTGTGTAACATTGAAAGTTGAAATTTAAAAAATTGATGAATTAATAAATTCTACAAAATAAATCGCGATCAGGTAATACCTTTAAAAAAATATAATCTGAATGTCAAAGCATAATCTGAACCATGTGTTTTCGATTCTTGTGCATCGACAAGATAATCACATATTAGTATATTAATCAATTAAATTGTCTTTAAAAGACAAAAATAATTCGTGCATCTAATAGTTAAAATCTGCTTATCACGATTTAAATAAAAATAT